>NC_043021.1:9468800-9471300 GCF_006345805.1 Octopus sinensis
CTAATAATCCTTTCTACTATAGGCACAAGACCTGAAATTTTGGGGGAGGGGACTAGTCGATTACATCGATCCCCAGTGTGAAACTGGTACTTAATTTATTGATCCTGAAAGGATGAAAGGTAATGTCGACCTCGGCGGAATTTGAACCCAGAATGTGAAGACAGAGGAAATATCACTAAGCATTTCGCCTGGTGTGCTAACGATACTGCCAGCTCACCACCCTAATTACGGAACTAATATTGGTTTCAAATTCTGGCACAAGGCCAGCAATTTCTGGAGAGGTGGGTCAGTAACTTTGACCCCAATATTCAACTCAGTTTAGCTAAGGCAGCGAGGTGGCAGAATCGTTAGCACGCTGAGCAAAATGCTTAGCAGCATTTCATCTGCTGTTACGTTCATGGTTCAAATTCCACCGAGGTCAACTTTGCTTTTCATTCTTTCGGTGTCGATAAATTAAGTACCAGTTACGCACTGGGGTGGTTTGTAATCAACTTAATCCCTTTGTCTGTCCTTGATTGTTCCCTCTATGTTTAGCCCCCTGTGGGCAATAAAGAAATAAGAAACGTTAGCACGTCGGGCGAAATGCCTAGCGGTATTACGTCTGCCACTACGTTCTGAGTTCAAATTCCACCGAGGTCGACTTTGCCTTTCATCCTTTCGGGATCGATTAAATAAGTACCAGTTACGCACTGGGGTCGATATAATCGACTTAATCCGTTTGTCTGTCCTTGTTTGTCCCCTCTGTGTTTAGCCCCTTGTGGACAATAAAGAAATAGGTATTTCGTCTGTCTTTATGTTCTGAGTTCAAACTCCGACGAGGTCGGACTTTGCCTTTCATCTTTTTGGGATCGATTAAATAAATACCAGTTACGCACTGGGGTCGATGTAATCGACTTAATCCGTTTGTCTGTCCTTGTTTGCTCCCTCTGTGTTTAGCCCCTTGTGGACAATAAAGAAATAGGTATTTCGTCTGTCTTTATGTTCTGAGTTCAAACTCCAACGAGGTCGGACTTTGCCTTTCATCCTTTGGCGTCAATGAAATGGGTACCAGTTAAGCACTACGGGTCGATGTAATTGATTTACTCCCTCCCTTGTAATTTCTGATCTTGCACCAAAACTTGAAATCGATATTTGTAAAGTGCCTGTGAAGCTCCAACACATGCCTCGGTAAAAAATTACTCGTGATCCACATAGACAAGCAAACGCAGTAGAGCGTTCGCTTTGCACGTGAAATGCCCCGGGCTCCATCCCTGACATCGCCAGAATATTTTCACGGCGGTTCCCATAACACCGCCGCAGACTTTGGGTTTGGGCGATCTTTCGTCTCTAGTAGACCTTTCCGTCGATTTCCGTAAAAAAATTTTTTTTTTTTACATATGGGGTTGCGGGAACTTTTGAAGTAATATACATACATATACACATACACCACACCCCATCAAACACACACACACACACATGTACATTAATGCTTCACATGCACGGTAACTTCAAAAGAATTTCCCTCGTCATACAATCGCTTTCTCTTAGTCTCTTTCGCTCTCATTACTTCAAAAGTTCCCGCAAGCCCATATGTAAAAAAAAAAAAAAATTTTTTTTACGGAAATCGACGGAAAGGTCTACTAGAGACGAAAGATTGCCTGGGTTTGAAACGCACAAAGGAACTTTTTAAATGTATTTTTTTTTCTCGGTTTAAAATCATTTCAACAATAATTTGTAAGAAATGAGTTGTCTCCCTTAGACAACACTGCGCGAATGCTTCTTCGCCGTTGCTGTTACTGGTGTAGATAGAAAGCAAGAGGCCAGGCCTGATTGAGCCGTCTTTAATGATATTTGCGGTTCCTTTTTGTATGCTCAACACTACATTATCGAATATATCTTTATTTTTAATTTTAATGATGTTAGGGTGTAAGCTGAGGGTGATATGGCTGCTATTTCGAGCAGGCTCCAGCCACCACGTATAAGTTTTCCTCATTGTCTCAAATGTATTGATGGCTTTCGTTTTTGGATTTGGTTTGCAAGATTCTTTATATGAGTTCGTGTGTTGAAGCATATTCTGTTGTGTCTGGGGAGAGTCATTTGTTTTTTTTTTTGGTGAAGTACCAGCGAAATACTGGGGTTGATGCAATCGACTTGCCTCTCCCACCAAAACTACAGGTCTTTTGTATAAGAAATAGGTGGAAATTTTACAGGTGAGTGTGTTAAATTATAAGGCACAAAAAGAAAATGACACTCCCCAGATACAACAGAATATTGATGTGTTGTCTATGGACAACTAAATTTTTTCCTGGTCGTCCATACCCTCGTCGTTACTGGATATGGCTATAATAAAATCAATTCCTGGAATACTGATATAAGGGGGAAGATGGTGGAAGAATTTGAAGTCTAAAATAGGGATACATGAAATCATGATCATCGTTTAACGTCTGCTCTCCATGCTAGCATGGGTTGGACGATTTGACTGAGGTCTGGCGAACCAGATGGCTGCACCAGACTCCAATCT
>NC_043021.1:9476300-9531300 GCF_006345805.1 Octopus sinensis
AGTAGGAATGGTGAGAGGTTCTGTGGCGAGACGGTAACAGTTGGGTGTCTCTGATGATGGACCACTGATGATAAACGTCTGTTTGGTGAACGTACTAGCAGAAGTATCCTTTGGAAGCAAGTTGAGAATATTTCGAATGTCTTTATTCCAATCCTGACTTTCAAATTTCGCGCCAGGTTTTTTGTTTTCGTGGAAGTGTAAGCAATGTTGTATAATGTTCTGCTTCTTGATGCTCCGCAGCTCACAATAGGGGCACGACCATAGGTACAATTTCAAATGGCAGTCAAGGATATGGTGATGAATTGTAGCCACGTGGTCGGTGGTAAACTGACAGCACTTACACCGATTCCACTTGCGGTTTCGCGTGTACAGAACACTTAGTTTCGAATCTAGTGTCTGGCTGCCTATTTCGCAAGGAGGTAACGCTGAAGAAAAGTCCGTATCAAGAGTTGATGCAGCTGATTTCTTCTCTGATGAGGATTTGGATTTTGTCGTATTCTTCTGAAGACTTCCTTTTGCTGATGGAACTGTCAAGATTGGAGATTGGTTCACAGTTTTGGTCGGCCTCACCATGTTTTTAAATACTTTACAGACAAATGGCTTCACTGAATCAGTCGTGCTTCCCTCATAAGGCTGGTCTTTAAATAACGGTACTTTCCAATCGTTGGAGGAATTGGAATTCTTCAATTCACATTGAAAGCACGACGAGAGGTTTCCATGTTCACAACGTCTGCTGGAATTATACTCTTGGCGAGAGGGATTTACTATTAGATCAAGCATTTCACTTTCATTCTTGTTGGAATTAAGAACTTCCTGGATGTGGGTGAAATGAAATTCTTTCTTGGGATGGCGTTTTTTACAAGAAGTTACAAGATATTCTTTGGATGTTGATTTAGCATTGCAATGAACACATTTCAAGAAATTCAGAATCTGACATTCTGGGTGCTTCACTCGAACATGGGTCTTAAGTTGCTGGACATGTTTGTAAGCGACGGGACATAAATGACAGCACGCTTTAGCAATAGCTTTATTCACAAATGGAGTTTCTTCTGAAGATTTCAATTGGTTGGAATTCTTTGAAACTGAAGATGCAGCTTCTAGGTCTGTTATGCCTAGCTTCTGTTTGCTTTCTGACGTCAACGATTTAGAGGATTCCTTACCAATGTGTCTAGCAATATATTCTCCAAGGAAGCTAGGATGATAGTTTCTTATGTGGTTTTCGAGAAGTGGAGATTGGCTAGTTGTGTATTTGCAAAGCTTACAGGAATATTGGTTCTTTGGAATTGTTGAGCTGTGGTTTTTGCTGTCACTAATGGCACTGAATGTTTTAGAGAATGGGTACATATCGTTGGTCAGGTGTAGTGCAGAAAGTAATTCTTTTGGTTTTAGTTTCGTTTCTAAGTACTCGATATCGTTCTTGCTGGGGAACGGTGCCAACTGTAAACTATTTGCATGATCTGCCAGCAGAGCTTTATTGTCTGCTGTTCCACTAGCCTGTTTTTCTTGACATACAACCTGACTGGTGACCACAATCTGTTTTGGTTTGCCGGGATGGGCCTCAGAGATGTGATTGAGAACGGCCCTTCGGTTCCGGTCTTTTACTGAGCAATGAGGACACTGAATAAACTTGAGCAGGTTTGTCCGGAGGTGATTGAGAAGTTCGGACAGTTCTACAAACACCTGTTTACAATTCAGACAACTGCACGTCTTTTCGTCCTTATGGAAGATTTCATTATGGTCTCGAAATTCATGTATAAGGTTTGTCCCAAACCGACAGCCTGCAAAAGCACATTTGAAAAGCAAAAAAATTTTGGAATTTGAGTGAGTTTGCATGTGTCTAAGTAGATTATCTTCACTTGGTGCCACATGCCCACAATGAGCACACGGGTAAGAGGAGACATACTTGTGAGCAGTCTCCAAGTGGGCTCTAAATTGAGTGGAGTTCATGCTAGCAAAACCACATCCATTAAAACCGCACTTGTAGAATGCTCCTTTAAGATCTTTATCCATTCCTGCAACAGCATGGTTCTCGCCAGCTACCGACAAATTCTCAGCATTGTTCACTGTCATGGACAAGGACAGTGAATCATTGGTAAAACTTGGAAAACTGGAACCAGCATTTGAGTCCTTGTAGATATTAGATGAAGTAAGAGAAGGTGGAGAACTAATCTTTAAATCCAGTGCCATGTCTTGGTCATCGGACAATTCCTTTTTCAAATCAAGGAGGCTGCCGTCAGAACTGCTGATATCACACAACATATTGGTCAAAGCTGTGAACTCTTTCACTTCTTTCTTAATATTCATTATCTTTCGGTTGATGTCTTCAAGCAAATACTCTTCATCCGGTTGTTCGGATTTGACTTTGACCAAACTGAAATCCATCGCAAAATCTGAATTTTCTTTCTTGGTGACTTTGCTGGAACGATTTTCATCAGCCATTTTCCCAGATGAGGTATTGTTTTCGATTTGATTCGTAACTGAAATGGATTTTAAGTCTGGGATTTTTTCACAACCCTGGTCTGCAAGAGAAGTCTTTAGAACCTTCAGCTGATGTGTTGCGGCCCTCAAGGGGTTTTCAACAATTACAGTTTCTTTTAGTTCCTGAATGTCTCTTTTTTTGCAGTTGACAGAAGATTTAGCATCCTTATTGGCAGCGCCTTCTGTTTGTTTTGAGATTTTATCAGCGTCGGTCGTTAGGCTTGAATTTGAGTGTTCTGATGCCTGATCTAATTTTGAAGAACACGAACTGTTTTTCACTTCAGCTCCAACGAGAAGAGGAAGTGCGACGGAAAGGTTTTTCACCTCTGAAGCCATTTTAGAAATGGTTTCGAGTTTGAGGTCAGATTTTCGAATGCGACAAATAACGACCGTTTTCTTTGTGCTGTCCTCCGACTCTGTTTCCGTTGTATTGGTGTCTGTTACTAACTGAAGTATATTGGCTACGACTTCACAACTTTCTCTGGTTAGAGTCGTACAACAGCAGTAACTACTCTCTGCAGAGTGTGTGTGTGTCCATAGATGGAAGCGAAATATCTCTTTGTCTTTTGACTTTTTTGCACACTGCAAACAAACGTATTCGTTGTTTACGAATGTCACTTCTAAATCCTTACAGAAAGCCCGATGTTTGTCAGAGAATTGCTTTGGCGACTGTGATGAGTCTGTGTTGTTCGTAACTGAGAATGGTTCTGAACTGGATTTTGATATTTGAGCACCTGGGTCTGCTGCCAGATGAGTTTGACGGTGCTTTGATGTCTGCGCACCTGAGTCTGCTGGATGCGTCTGGCGATGCTTTGATGGTGACCGACTCGCCTCAGGACACTGGAAATTCAATTTTTGATCATTACTCGCTCTGATTTCTTTAATCAACAAAGACATATACTTCGGAAGGTGGTGTTGTCCCTTGTGGCGGGAAAGGACATGTTGCTGCCACTGGCTAGGAGATTTGAATTCACTCGTGCAATCATCGCACTTAAAAGCATAATTTTCCATGTGACTAAACAGATGATCCTCAAAAGCCGACTGCTTGCCCGAGAAGGAGCAATGGCTGCAGGCATACAAACCGTTATCATAACTAAGAATCGTTTCCACTAAACTTGATTTACCTGAGCTTAACACGGAGCTGGAAGCTGCATTTGGGGCTGGGGCTGGTGGTTGTAGTGGTGGAGAGGAGGAAGATGTGGCTATGAGTGGCGGTGAGAAAGTCAAAGATGGCGAGGATGATGATGGTGATGGCGACGATGATAATGATGATGAAGAGGAAGAAACAAGGCTGTTGATGGTTGGCGTCCGTAGCGTTAACAATGGGGATGCTGTGATGGAGCGACTGTCTGATTTACTAGTCAAGTCTGATGATATCTTTGGACATTTTGCAGCAGTAGTGGAGGTGCTTGTCGTCGTGGCAATAGCATCCAACTTGGCACTGATATTAACAGAGAAATTCTTTGTCGCTTTTTCAATGACTGATAAAAGTGGTTCACAGAATTTCCTCTTACGTTCACCGTTACTAGTGACTTTTTTGGAATCTGCTGCTATTTCTGGCTTACTCGAGTTGCTGGCATTAGTGTTTGCTGACTTACCAGACTCGTCTACTCGACTGGAATCACTAACATCAGCCGTTACCTCCATGCTGTTCGACTTTTCTTCCTTCTTGCTTTTACATTCTTGAAACTTTGAGAAATCTAATGGGCTGCTTTGTTCCTTGTTGACGATGGCAGAGTTTTTACTAACAGTCGACGAGATCGGGACATTAGTTTCTCCTTCTATTGACAAGACCGACACCTCTTGCATATCAGAACTAAGCTCACTCTGCTTACTCCCATCCATCATATTCACGCCTTTTTCACGTACACCCTCCTTAAAAGCCGATTCTACCTGTTGACCGTTGTTGTTGTTGCACGAGGCCTTGGAAGTGATCACATTGTAAAGTTTGGCCTCAAACTGATCTTGGTCCAGATTTGAGAAAGACTCCTCCAGCGCATTTGCAATCCTTGTACAACTGCTTTCTAACCCTTCGCTACTTTTCTCAGAGCCATCCGTGTCATCTTTTGAGTTTGAGATGATTTCGTTGTTTCTAAACTGCTGCGGTGTACCACTATCGTTTACCATTTCGCTAACATTGTCACTTTGATGGATGTCCAACTGAAATTTATCGGCGCCGCTGACATTCTTCTTCTTAGTGTTGTTGTTATCCAGTGTCATCGCTTCATTTGAGTGAGTGTTTTTTCCGTAATCTGTACAGCTGGTCGGGCTGCTGAGGAGAAGCTCAGCCACGCTGCTCTTCGACTTCTTGCGCTGGTTCTCCGCATCCTGACCAATGTACATC
Organism: Octopus sinensis; assembly: GCF_006345805.1. Taxonomy (NCBI): domain Eukaryota; kingdom Metazoa; phylum Mollusca; class Cephalopoda; order Octopoda; family Octopodidae; genus Octopus; species Octopus sinensis. The sequence continues at coordinate 9,481,123 of NC_043021.1, forward strand.
TCTTCCTTTTGTAGAAGCTCAGCAGTTAGTGTCGAGGAGGCAGGAAGCACTAACGAACTCTCGTGATCCTCGGAGAAATTCTCATCTTTCCCTGCAACGACTGGCCCGTCAGCAGACAGTGAGCTGGACACGGTACGGCAATCTTTCTCATCATCGTCTTCTACGGTGGAGGACACAGCACAGATGCTGGTTTCAGGTGAGGTCACAAAGACCCTTGTGTTGACATAGCTGCCGTGCTCTTCCTCCGACAAACTCTCCCCGTCCGCTTCTTTAGTGGTTGTTATCATAGTCGCCGAGGCCTTTGCTGCTTCTGTTGTTGTTGCTGGTGGTGTTGGCGATGGCAACGGTGATAGCGATTGAGGTGTTGATGATGTGGTCTTGTTGCTGTTGCTGTTGTTGTTGTTGTTGTTGCTATTGCTAGTGTTATGCATGCCATCTTTGGTGGAGGGCGTGGTGGTTTTATCAATGTTGTTGCAGTGTAAATGTGACGTCGTATTGTGTGCTGCTTTTGTGTCATGCTGTTGTTGTTGTTGTTGTTGTTGCTGTTGTTGCACCTGAGAACTCTGAACACTGTCGCATTCGACAACTAAAGGCTGCGTGCAGTCAGAGCTGCCGACATAGTCGACGCTGTCCAGCGCGAGGAGACGACGGGCTGAGTCGTCATCAATGTCGTCGTCGTCATCGTCGTCATTGTCACTGAAATTCACCGACGAAGGTGACCAAATTTTGTTGAAGTCACCACTGACAGGGGATGGTGAGGAAGCAATGTCCAGTTTTTCTTTGCCTTTTTTACCATTTTCTTCGTTTGAGTTGAGTTTGCCTGCAGGACAACGCTCATCAAAGTGATTGTCACACTTTTCTGTTTCACATTCAGCCATTTTCTTACCCACAATGCTGTGCGTGAGAGAACATTCTCTTACACAGCTGCCATTCAACTCACAGTAGTTCCATAATCACCAAAATGGTATTTCCAAAGACTTTTTTGGCACCTGCAAAAGATAAAAATGGAGAAGAATAAATAAAACACTCAAATTTCAAAGAAAATGATATTTCATTTGTTAGACAACAACAATAACAACAACAACAGCAGTGGAGGCACAATGGCCCAGTGGTTAGGACAGCAGACTTGTGGTCGTAAGAACTCAGTTTCCATTATTAGACCAGGCATTTTGAGTGTTTATTGAGCAAAAACACCTAAGCTTTACGAGTCTCTGGCAGGGGGAGGGCGGTGAACCCCCGCTGTACTCTTTCACCACAACTTTTGCTCTTTCTTCCTACTTATGCCACAAAGCAGAGGAACCATGGTGTAACCCGCTATGGTGTGGTAAACTTTCAGACCCTAGTCTAGATTGCGAATCCTCTGTACCCCAGGATGGTTCAGCTCTCCACCCGTTAAAAGCCACCATTTACAGAATGAGGATAACAATGTAGCTTTTGTGCCCATGCAACCGCCAGTCTATCACGTGTGGTGGGTGGATCTTCAAGTTGCCACACGCATTCTTAGTAGCTTAGAGAAAGGCTCGAATTAGAGATTAATCTTTGTGACTAATGGCGTGAGTTCTGATTGGAAGAAGAAGAAGAAGAAGAAGAAGAAGAAGAAGAAGAAGAAGAAGAAGAAGAGACAACGACAACAACAACAGTATTATCCTGTTTATAATAGGCAGAAGACCTGAAATTTTAATGGGATGAGGGCTAGTTGATTACATTAACCCTAGGGCTCAAATGGTACTTGTTTATCCACTACAAAAGGATAAAGGGCAAAGTTGACCCCAGAATGTAAAGGGTTGCAAGAAATGTCTGCTAAGCATTCTGTCTGACATATTAACAACTCCAGCATCTCCCTGCCTAAATAATAATAATAATCCTTTTTATGGAATCTTTGGGGATGGGGCTAGTTAATTTCATCAACCCCAGTACCCAATTAGTACTTAATTTAGTGAACACAAAAGGAGGAAAGGCCAAAGTTGACCTCGGTGGAATTTGAACTCAGAACATAAAGATCTTGCTAAGCATTTCACCCGGTGTGCTAGCAATTCTGCCAGCTTGCTGCTTTAATAATAATAATAAACCTTTCTACGGAAGGCACAAGTCCTTGAAATTTTGGGGGAGGGAACTAGTTGATTACAGGGACCCAAGTGTTTGGCTGGTACTTAATTTATTGACCGTGAAATGACAAAAGGCTAAGTCAACCTCGGTGGAAGTTGAACTTAGAATGTAGCGATATGCACAAATACCGCTAAGCATTTCATCCACTGCGCTAATGATTCAGCTAACTTGCTGCCTTAATAATAATAATAATAATAATAATAATAATAATAATAATAATAAAATATGCCCTGATGCAGAACCAGGCAGTGGCTCTCGTGGCTTCTGATCTTAACTGATTGGAAGTGTTATCATGTACATTGTTTTGTCTTGGTATAAAAGATGGACTACAGCAAATATTCTGCTCAATACCACAGATTTGCTTTTCAGTTGTTTGAACTTAACTAGTTGAGCATGTCACTTATTGGCTGACGATATGTGCATCTCTGATTACGAGCAGAAGTAGTAGGGAAGCATCATAGCCATGTGTTGAGAGGGATTCTTTGGGGTTTGAATAATTCACCTCTGGAAACATGGGTGTTTCGTTCAACAGCCTTAAACAACCCTTATTCAGGGACCTTTTGAGCGGGACGGGTTACTTGACCAGAAGAAAATTCTAACTGGGCCCCACCTGCAAGGTCATGTGCTGTTTATCTTGATATCAGATCACCATGTCGTGCACACATGGTTGTGATGCATGTGCCTAGTGTACCCTTATCAGATGGGTAGTCATGATGGGTATACTGGGCTTCGTATATTTTACCCCAGTGTCACTTTGATGGCATGCACTGCTCTCTCACTCAAAAATAATAATAATAATGATAATGATAATAATAATAATAATAATAAAAATAGTAATAGTAATAATTTTGCCACAAGAGCAGTGATTTGGGGGGAAGGGATGAATTGATTACATCGACCCTGGTGTTTGGCTGTTACTTATTTTATCAATCTCGAAAGAATGAACGGTAAAGTCGACCTTGGTGGAATTTGAACTCAGAATGTAGAGATGGGTGAAATACCGCTAAGCATTTCGTCCAGTGTGCTAACAATTCTACCAGCTCGCTGTCTTTCATAATAAAAATTAAAATAATAAAGGTTTCAAATTTTGCCACAAGGGCAGCAATTTTGGAGGAGAGAATGAGTCGATTACATTGACCCCAGCGTTCAGTTGGTATTTACCCCGAAAGGGTGAAAGGTAAAGTTGACCTTGGTGGAATTTGAACTCAGAATGTATCACTAAACATTACGTCCAGCACCCTGAAAAGTCTACCAGTTCATTACTTTAATAATAACAATAATGATAATAATAATCCTTTCTTTATTGGCCACCTGGGCCAAACACAAAACATAGAGGATAATAATAATTAGGACAGCGAGCAGGCAGAATCGTTAGCACGTCAGGTGAATTGCTTAGCAGTATTTCGTCTGCTGTTACATTCTGAGTTCAAATGCTGCTGAGGTTGACTTTGCCTTTCATCCTTTCGGGGTTGATTAAATAAGTACCAGTTAAGCACCGGTGTCAATGTAATTGACTTAATCCCTTTGTCTGTCTTTCTTTGTCCCCTCTGTGTTTAGCCCTCTGTGGGCAATAAAGAAATAAATAATAATGATAATTATTATTATTATAATTATGATAATCCAGAATTATAAAGAAAAGAAAATGAAAAATTTTTTTTTAAATAATACAATCCCTTACAATTTGAAATAGGAAGAATTTGGAGTATGAAAACAGTAAAGGTTGTGCCTTGTAATAATTGGTGCATTGGGAACTATGAGGAAAGACGATATGGACAAATGGTTGACGGAGACTGGAATAGAATGCCCTGTAGAGCTTCTACAGAAAGTGCCTCTTAGGGCACTATTATCAGGTGGGTTTTAAGTACTGGAAGGACTATTAGAAGCTTGCGGAAGCCTACCATTACCAACATAAATTCTACCAGGAATAAGAACAAACCTGAGTCAAATCTACAATAATAATGGTTTCTGATTTCAGCAGGCTATCAAATGTTGTTACACACTGCTGGCCACAGTGCGCTTCCTTGCATTATTGTTGTAGTTTTCAAATGATGCCAACCTACTGGTTAGACAGACAGACAGGGTAATATTTTCCCTAAACGGAATGTAAGTGTGTTATAGAGCTACCTATTTACAGCTGAGTGGACTGGGGCAACATGAAATGAAGTGTTTCGTTTAAGTATACAATGCACTGCCCAGTCTGGGAATGGAAACCATGATCTTGTGATTATGAGTGCAACGGCCTAACCACTAGGCCACAGGCCTTCACACACACACAAACACCAGGCTTCATAGAGTTTCCGTCTACGAAATCCACTCATAAGGTTTTGATCAGCCTGGAGCTATAGTAGAAGACACTTGCCCAAGGTGCTATCAATGTCTGTCTGTCTGTCTGTGTATCTTTCTATCTATCTATATAGATAGATAAACAGATATATATATATATATATATATATATATATATACAGATAGATAGATAGAAAGCAGACATAGAACCTAGAGGAGACCTCTGGTTCATATCTTTTTGTCAAACCATGCTAGCATGGAAAAAGGGGCATTAAATGATGATGATGATGATGATGACGATGATATATAGAATATTAAAAAAATTTTATTCCATTTTTTCCTGCAAATATAATGGAAATATACGTCTGTGTACATATGTATGTATATGACTATGTATACGTATACCGTTGCATGCCAGTACATATAAACACTAAAACAGCATATTCAGAGGTGTATATGACACATAGTGGAGGCACATGGCCTAGTGGTTAGAGCAGTGGACTTGCAGTCAAGGGACCGTGAGTTCGAATCGCAGACCAGGCGATGTGTGTGTTTATGAGCAAAACACCTAAGTTCCACATGGCTCCGGCAGAAGGTAATGGTGAACTTCTGCTGACTCTTTCACCACAACTTTCTCTCACTCTTTCCTCCTGCATCTCACCTGTGATGGACCGGCGTCCCATCCAGGTGGGGAACCTAAACGCCAAGGAAACCAGGAAACCGGCCCTTATGAGCCAGGCGTGGCATGAGAAGGAACAAACAGCATATGACACATATCTCATTTGCCATGAATTTGTGTAGCTTGTATGTGCCAATGCCCATGAGAACTAGAAAGGTTGAAACCCTTGTGGTCGTTGTCCTAGTTCTTCACATTCTAAGTTCAAATCCTATCAAAGTCAAAATTGCTTTTTATCCTTCTGGGATTAAAGGCAAAATAAGCAGCAGTCGAGTGTAGGGGTTGATATAATCAACTCTATCCTTGCCCCAGTTTTTTGTAGCCTTGTGCCTATATTAGAAAATACGAACATTTAAAAGAAGGGAATAATGATGTATCTGGTATTTCAGACATAACAGCCTTATATTATAATGGAGAAACTGATCTCTGTCTGTCCATAACGGTGTGTGTGTGTGTGTGTGAGTGTGAGTAAAGTGAGGGAAGAAGGGGAGGAGGAAAAGTTGTTGTTGAGAGAGAAATACAGAGAGAAAGAGAGAGAGAGAGTGTGTGTGTGTGTGTGTGTGTGTGAAGGATAGAAAAAAGGTCAGTGTTTTCAGCTTAGTAATTAACAAGTTTTGATTTAAAACAGGGAATTTTAAGTTCAAGTCTGTCAATGCAATACAACATAGACTTCAAAAAAAAAAACTATATGAGAACTATATAGTGAGTAGCTTGCTTACAAACCACATGGTTCCGGATTCAGTCCCACTGCGTGGCACCTTGGGCAAGTATTTTCTACTATAGAAGAAGCCCATCGTATATATGTATATATATATGCATGTGTGTTTATATGTTTGTGTGTCTGTGTTTGTCCCCACCCAATATTGCTTGACAACCGATGCTGGTGTGTTTACGTCCCCGTAACTTAGCAGTTCAGCAGAGAGACCAATAGAATAAGTACTAGGCTTACAAAGAATAAGTCCCGGGGTCGATTTGCTCGACTAAAAGCGGTGCTCCAGCATGGCCACAGTCAAATGACTGAAACAAGTAAAAGAGTAAAGAGAGTATATAATACAGTGCCTTTAGTAAATTAGAAGAGGGTTCCTGCTAACCCAATTTAGCCTCTTACATCTTCCCTTGGTGTACCTCTTCTAATTTACTAAAAGCACTCTAAGGCTTTTGTAATACTGTTGTATTACGATGGTATAGGCTTACGGGTACTTCTCATACTGACTATGTATATAATACACATAGTTAATTTTGGGGGATTGTGTGTGTGTGTGAGCTTTTCTGTGTGTCTACCAACCTATAAACAATGCAACACAAACATTAAAAAAGACTTTTGCCTCGAACAATTTATGAAGGTACATGCAAGATTAAAACAAATATTTTTTACTAGCAGCAAAGCAACAAGGAACGACCCAGTTTATTTGAAGACTTGCACAACAGAACTAAGGACTAAGCCAAGAGAAATGTCGGATGTATGAGTCTAAAGTGTGAGTGATGACAGGCAGATAGAGATGTGGCTTCTTTCAGTTTCTGCCTCTCAAATCCACTGAAAAGGCTTTGGTCAGCCCAAGGCTACAGTAGAAGACACTTGCCAAAGGTGCCACTCAGTGGGACTGAACCCGGAACCACGAGGTTGGGAAGCAAACTTCCATGGGGCTGGAATATAAGGGACACTAAAAGGAGAGAGTATTGGTATAAAAAAAAACAGATTATTACAATGATCCAAAACAGGCACATCCAAAGATGAGGGTTGTTTCCTACATCAGAAAATGTTGATGGGCAACTTATATGTCACTCCTGCCAATGATATATCGAATTACAGTGCCAGAACAGGCTCTGGTGTTGTAATTAGCAGGAGATGAGTTACTGCTGTCTCTAGTGGTCAAGCGTTTATCATTGACAAGACTAACGAAGGTTGTAATCACGTGACCAAGTATTTCGTCTGCCGCTACGTTCTGAGTTCAAATTCCGCCGAGGTCGACTTTGCCTTTCATCCTTTCAGGGTCGATTAAATAAGTACCAGTTACGCACTGGGGTTGATATAATCGACTCAATCTGTTTGTCTGTCTTTGTGTGTCCTCTCTGTGTTTAGCCCCTTGTGGGTAGTATAGAAATAAGCATTTTGTATGTCTTTACGTTCTGAGTTCAAATTCCGCCGAGGTCGACTTTGCCTTTCATCCTTTTGAGGTTGATAAATTAAGTACCAGTTGCATACTGGTTCGATCTAATCGACTGGACCACCCCCATCCAAAAAGATTTTGGGCCTTGTGCCTAGAGTAGAAAAGAAATTGAACCCAGGACTTATTTTTTTTTAAGCTTAGTAATTCTTTTGATCTCTTTTCCCGAATTGCTAGGTTATAGGGACATAAACACACCAACACCTGCTGTCAAGTGGTGATGGGGGGACAAACACAAAGACATACACATATACACACACGCACACATACAATGAGCCTCTTTCAGTTTCTGTCAACCAAATCCACTCAGAAGTGTTTGGTCGGCCCATGGCTATAATAGAAGACACTTGTTCAAGGTGCCACGCAGTGGGACTGAACCCAGAATCATGAGATTGGGAAGCAAAACTTCTTACCACACAGCCACATCTGCGCCTAGTTATGTATTATATACACAGTATTATATATAATTAAATTATATATTTTGCACTTGATTGTGTTTTGTTACACGTGTGATGCCCTGGTCTGTAGAAAAATTGTTCTGCATGAAATCAGTTCAGGGTACAAAAAAAAGGGTTGGGGTTTGCTGTTCTAGAGAACTGATGCTTTGTGAAGAAGGACTAAGTGCAGGTCCAAGGATTTGGGTGGGATACAACAGGAATGATGAGAGGAAGAGGAGAGGTGAGTGGGTTAGAAATGTTTGAGTGGAGACAGCATGAGCCTGGCCAACTCCAAGAAGCAGAGGCCATTACATTAGTGTTTAATGAAATCAAAACATGTACAAAGCCTTCTCCAGTATTTACTGAAATGATTAAAATAATTACATCTATGTATTTGTTTGCAAGATTTTTGGCACGAAATTGTGTGTTGAAACAGATATTGTTATAACTGGGGAATGGTCATCTTTTGCAAATTAAGCACACACACACACACTATATATATTTGGTCTTCATTTCATTTTTCATCCTCATCATCATCATCATCGTTTAATGTCAGTTTTCCATGCTAGCACTAGTTGGACTGTTCGACCAGGGTCTGGGAAGCCAGGAGGCTGCACCAGGCTCCAGTCTGATCTGGCAGTGTTTCTATAGCTGGATGCCCTTTCCTAACGCCAACCACTCTGTGAGTGTAGTGGGTGCTTTTTACGTGCCACTGGCATAGGTGCCAGGGGATATATATACATACATACATACACACAAACAAACAAAGAAAAATACCCTGTTGTTGACGTTGAAATTCTAATTTGTTGTTGTTGTTGTTGTTGTTATTGTTATTGTTATTATTATTATTATTATTATTATTATTATTATTATTTTAGTAAGGTGGTGAGCTGGCAGAATTGTTAGCATTATGGACAAAATGCCTAGCAATCTTTTGCCAGTCGCTATGTTCTGAGTTCAAATTCCACCGAGGTGTCGACTTTGCCTTTCATCCTTTTGGTGTTGTTGAATTAAGTACCGGTGAAACACTGGGGTAGAGAGATAAATGAAAAAATGTATAAACAAATGACATAACATATACTGAATGTAAAAGCGAACGGGAGACAAACAGGTCTGTAATTCTTCATCAGTTATCAACCAATTGGTAGAAAGCTCTCTCCTCACACCAATTGGGAATATTACCAAATTGGTCGATGACTGATGAAGAATTATGTCTCCAGTTCATTCTGACATTCAGTATATGTTACATCATTTATTTGTATATTTTTTCATTTATCAAGTAATGGAATGCAACACACACCAAATTTTTGTGCGTATGTATGTGTGAGTGAGTGTGTGTGTGCGTTAATGTCAGATTCATGGATCCAGGCGTAGGAAGCTAGTAAGTTTCAAGCAGTTCACAGAAGGTATATAAACACAGCTTTCAGGAACAATAGGAGTTTGTTGGCATAGAAGGTTGTAAATTTTTCCCATATCGCAGTGTGACTGGCCCAGGGTGCCAGTCCCACTGCATGGCACCTCGGGCAAGTGTCTTCTGCTATAGCTTCGGGCTGACCAAAATCTTGTGAGTGGATTTGGTAGACAGAAACTGAAAAAAGCCTGTCGTATATATGTGTATATGTTTGCGTGTCTGTGTTTGTCCCCCCAACATTGCTTGACAACCGATGCTGGTGTGTTTACGTCCCCGTAACTTAGCGGTTCAGCAAAAGACACCGATAGAATAAGTTCTAAGCTTACAAAGAATAAGTCCTGGGGTTGATGTGGCCGACTAAAGGCGGTGCTCCAGCATGGCCACAGTCAAATGACTGAAACAAGTAAAAGAGTAAAAGAGTATATCGAAGTTCGATAAGCAGGAAAAAGTTATTTCATTGTTCGTGGTTAGCAGCTTGAGTTGCTATGCATGTATACTCTTTTACTCTTTTACTTGTTTCAGTCATTTGATTGTGGCCATGCTGGAGCACCGACTTTAGTCAAGCAAATCTACCCGAGGACTTATTCTTTTGTAAGCCTAGTACTTATTCTATCGGTCTCTTTTACGGGGACGTAAACACACCAGCATCAGTTGTCAAGTGATGTTGGGTGGAACAAACACAGATGCACAAACACATACACACACGTACATATATATATATATATATATATATATATATATATACATATATACGATGGGCTTCTTTCAGTTTCTGTCTACCCAATCCACTCACAAGGCTTTGATCGGCCCGAGGCTATAGTAGAAGACACTTGCCCAAGATGCCATGCAGTGGGACTGAACCCGGAACCATGTGGTTGATAAGCAATTGTGAATAATTGGATTTTACCTGTTCCATTCACTCAATTTGGATCTATGTAAATGTGTGTGTGTGTGTGTGTGAAGGAAGCAAACTCTAAAATATTATAGCAGTAGTATATTTAGAAAGTTGTTTGTTATGGTCAGTCTGAGAGTGACCATTGGTTTTACACCTATAAAGCACTTAGTTGCATAAGTGACTCATCCGGTCATTTGAGTCTAATGAGTAGCCTAATCAGCTAAGTGCTTTATAGGTGCGAAACCAGTGGTCACTCTCAGACTGACCATAACAATCTATCTTCTATAAATATATAGTTGGCCTAGTGGTTAGGGTATTTGGCTCACAATTGTAAGGTCGTGAGTTCAATTCCTGGTGACCGATATGTTGTGTCCTTAAGCAAGACACTTTATTTCACATTGCTCCAGTCCACCAAAGATGAGTAGTACCTGTATTTCAAAGGGCTGGCTTTATGACATTCTGTGTCACACTGAATCTCCCTGAGAACTACATTAGGGGTACATGTGTCTGGCTCATAGGGCTGGTTTCCTTGGTGTATAGGTTCCCCACCTGGATGGGATGCCGGTCCATTGCATGTGAGCTGCAAGATGCAGGAGGAAAGAGTGAGAGAAAGTTGTGGCGAAAGAGTCAGCAGAAGTTCACCATTACCTTCTGCCGGAGCCGCGTGGAGCTTAGGTGTTTCGCTCATAAACACACACATCAACTGGTCTGAGATTCGAACCCGTGATCCCTCGACCGCGAGTCCGCTACTCTAACCACTAGGCCATGTGCCTCCACACACACACACACACATATATATATATGAGTGTGTGTAAATATATATATGTATATATATATATGAGTGTGTGTAAATATATATATGTATATATATATATGAGTGTGTGTAAATATATATATGTATATATATATATGAGTGTGTGTAAATATATATATATATGTATATATATATATATATATATATATGAGTGTGTGTAAATATATATTTTATCAACAGCTATATAAACTCACAGGCCTTCAATCTATGACTAGTTTGATAAGTGCCAACACACGAAACTCTCAGACTTTGAGTCACTCTCTTACTTCTGCTAAATATTAATAAAAATATCTATATATCTACCTTTCTAGCTAGTTAGCTATCTATATATCACATACACACATATATAATAAGAAGTAAAAGGGATTAATAAATCCAGGTAGATATCTACAAAGCATTCAGTCTTAAATGAATTTGGTTAACCACACAAAGGAATTAGATACCAATAAATGCTTGTAGAGTAAACATCCAAGGTGATTCTTCATGTATGACAAGTAAATCCAAATATCGCTTAGAAGAATTTCAAGAAATTCAGAGGATAAGACAAGAACAAGAATAAAGAAAATCACATCTTTAATTGGTGATTACACCATAAATTAGTGGTGATTGTTTCTACCGTGCCAGTACATTTAAAGAAAAATATATAAAATACCAATCAAATTGATATATCAGGAAGTAATATACTAACACAATGTTATTGAGGCAATCCAAAATTAGTTAAATTCAAAAGGATCTATATATAGGGAGATGTACTTGCATAGCAAGTGACCTGATTTGAGATCGTGTGCTGGAACGAAAACAATTGCAGCGTGGAAGATGTTTGTAAGCCATTTAAGAAACACACAAAAGCCGTTCGATTCACTTCAACATTTAAGCTTAATTTGTCAAAATATTTTCGTCGCTATAAGACCACGACCTGTTCACTGACAAAATTCCATGCTGCATCTATATATATATATACTTTTCTACTCTAGGCACAAGGCCCGAAATTTTGGGGGAGTGGGGCCAGTTGATTAGATTGATCCCAGTATGCAACTGGCACTTAATTTATCGACTATGAAAGGATAAAAGGCAATTTGAACTCAGAACGTAACGACAGATGAAATATCGCTAACGTTGCATGTATGTAAATAAAGAGGATAGATTTGACTGTTAAAGACGGATTGTTATTAACAAGTGAAATTCTCTTCCTTCGAAATACTGATCACATCCATGTATATTATTCATATATACATACATACATACATACATACATACATACACACACAAGTTGACCATGGAGGAATTTGAATTCTGAACGTAAAGACAGGTGAAATACTGCTAAGCATTTGTGGTATAGGTGCAACACCAGAAATTTTGAGTGAAGGGGACTAGTTGATTACGTGAACCCCCAGTAGTAGACTGGTACCTCTATTATTGACCCCGAAAGGATGACAGACAAAGTCAGCCTCAGTGGAATTTGAACTCAGAATGTACAGAGACAGAGATGGAAGAAATACCATATATCTATATATATATATATATATATATATATATATATATATATTTGAAATTTACAGGGAAACAAGATGAAGACAGGTGTATAAACAACAAGCAGGTGTATTAGTTTGATGCTCAGGAAGGTGAGAAAGTCTTTTATGTTTTGAGCCTATGCTCTTCAACAGAAAGGAACGCAAGGAAATAAACAGAGAGGGAATAAAAAAAACTTTTGGAGTTAACGGTCAATCATGGCAAGGTCATTGTCGGCTTATGACCACAATTGGTTCTGACTGACTGGTCGTAAATTGATTTGGTCATAAGTTGGCCTATAGGCTTACATAGATTTGTTTTATATTTTTACATTCTTACTCTCTCTTTTATTCTTTTACTTGTTTCAGTCATTTGACTGTGGCCATGCTGGAGCACCGCCTTTAATCGAGCAACTCGACCCCGGGACTTATTCTTTTGTAAGCCCAGTACTTATTCTACAGGTCTCTTTTGCCGAACCGCTAAGTAACAGGAACATAAACACACCAGCATCGGTTGTCAAGCAATGCTAGAGGGACAAACACAGACACACAAACACACACACGCATATATATATATCTATATATATATATATATATATATATATATATATATATATATACATACATACATATATACAACGGGCTTCTTTCAGTTTCCGTCTACGAAATCCACTCACAAGGCTTTGGTCGGCCCGAGGCTATAGTAGAAGACACTTGCCCAAGGTGCCACGCAGTGGGACTGAACCCGGAACCATGTGGTTGGTAAACAAGCTACTTACCACACAGCCACTCCTACGCCTAAGGCACTTTCTCAGGTAAAAGTCACACACAGCATTCTGTATTGTACTATTATATTGGCGATACTCAAAAATTCCAGAGTCTCAAGCAGTCGTCTTATAAACAAATACGAGGTTGCCTCGATGTCTCTGCGACAGGATGGTCATCTAACACAATGGAGACTGATACCCAAACCTAGGGGAAGCATTTGTTAGCTGACATCACTCATAGACAGGTTGATTTCTAAGAAATTAAACCCATTAGATTTCAACTGGACTATTTATTATTGCTTCCGGGAGGTGGAGTGGCAATCATCATAAAGTTGAACGGTTGTAAGTTGGATAGGTCATAAACTGACGACAACCTGTATATATATATATATAAGTAGTTGAATGAATTATCTTATTATGGATAATTCGGTTAACCGATACCTGGGTAGCAAATTCACGCCAGAAAAACACGGTTGAAGCTACATGCCAAGGGTAGAGATCACGTGCTTTCGTGTAGAAATTTGTGTGTTTTTTTAATAAAGGAATTTTGTTAATTCGTCGTTCAACTCCTTTCTTTCATTTATATATATATATATATATATATATATATATATATATATTTACACACACACACACACTTATATATTTCTTTACTATCCACAAGGGGCTAAACATAGAGGGGGACAAACAAGGACAGACAAAGGTATTAAGTCGATTACATCGACCCCAGTGCGTAACTGGTACTTATTTAATCGACCCCGAAAGGATGAAAGGCAAAGTCGACCTTGGAGGAATTTGAACTCAGAACTTGGCGGCAGATGAAATACAGCTAAGCATTTCGCATATATACATACATATATATATATACATATATACACACACACACACACACGCACACGCACACACACACACACACACACACACACACCACACACACACTTGCATGAATCATATGTGGTATTCTAAGTTTTATAAGACATGTCTAAATTTCAGTAAGTTAACTGTCAGGACTAAACAAACTTGGTAAGAAGCGTGCTACCCAACCGCATGGTTCTGGGTTCAGTCCCACTGCATGGTGGAACCTTAGGAAAGCGTCTTTTACTATAGCTTCAGGCTGACCAAGGCCTTGTGAGCGGATTGGGTAGATGGAAAGTATATATATGTGTGTGTGTGTGTGTTTGTATCCTACCACTATTTGACAACCAGTGTTGGTGTGTTTATGTCCCTGTCACTTAGCGGTTCAACAAAGAAACTGGTAGAATAAGTACCAGGCATTACAAAACAATAACTCTTGGGGTTGACTCATTTGACTGAAAATTCTTCAAGGTGGTGCTTCAGCATGGCCACAGTCTAATGATTGAATCTATTAAAAGATAAAAGATATATGTATGTATATATGAAACTTTGATGAAGCTTGCAGGAAAAGTTGGTGATGACACAAGTTGATGATGATAAGGAAGAGGAGGAGAGCCGAAGGGGGAAGAAGAAGAAGAAGAAGAAGAAGAAGAAGACGAAGACGAAGAAGAAGAAGAAGAAGAAGAAGAAGAAGAAGAAGAGAAGAAGAAGAAGAAGAAGAAGAAGAAGAAGAAGAAGAAGAAGAAGAAGAAGAAGAAGAAGAAGAAGAAGACGAAGAGAAGAAGAAGAAGAAGAAAGAAGAAGAAGAAGAAGAAGAAGAGAAGAAGAAGAAGAGAGAAGAAGAAGAAGAAGAAGAAGAAGAAGAAGAAGAAGAGAAGAAGAAGAGAAGAAGAAGAAGAAAAGGAAGAAGAAGAGAAGAAGAAGAAGAAGAAGAAGAAGAGGGGGTTTGTTTACATTTCTGTAACATTAGCAGTTCAGCAAAAAGGAGCAACAAAATAAGTCCTGGCTTGATACAAGTGAAGTCCTTGGATAGATTTCTTTGATTTAAAAAAAAAAAGAGAGAGAGAAAATATCCTTCAAGGTGATACCCCAGCATGGCTGCAGACAAATTACTGAAACGGGTAAGATGAAAGACACCTTTAAGTACATTGAAAGGTTGTCAAAAATCATTGAAAAGTGAACTAGTTAATTCTGTTTGAAACAGGAAATGGACATCTCCATACTGATGTCATTTCTCATTATGTCAAATACCGTCAAAAGCATGCTATTTCAAAAATGCATGTATCTTCTTCTCTTTGCTGTCCTCTCTCTACACTCAGTCATTTGTTTGTAGCTTAACAATTGACTGGCCTACAAGTCATAGTTGACTGCCTCCATGTGATGACCAATTGACCATGAGTAGAATGCACAGAAACACACTAAAACTAATAATAATTGGAGTAATTTAGACCCTCTCACAAGAACCATCTGTCATCACGTCAATCTTGCCAGACTGCAATAACACAATAATTTTGTAGATTTAGAAAAATGATTTATATGATAAACACAACGCAAAGATCTATTTCCTGTTTGACTTTTAAAAATCCCAAAAGAACACATTGTTACGTTGTCTTTTATATTTTTTTTATCATTAACTAATTAAGCTTTATTGATTTACTAACGTCATCTTCTGTTTTGTTTCAAGTTTACTTTCAATTCATAAAAAAAAGTACACACAAACACACATACATGGGCATGTTTGTTTCGTCAAATATCTTTGAACTTTTGAAATATTAGTCCAAATGACTTAGACGCATTTCACAGAACTTTTGGAAACCAGCTTTTCAAAAGAGAACTTTCAAGGGAACCAATTAATTATAGATGATGGCAGGAAAATACTGAAATTACCTAATTTGTGAAGTTCTAACAAGAAATAAGGCAATTTCAGATTTATTTATATGAAAGGAAAAACAGAAAAGTGAGTAGCTGGAAATGCCAAGTCAGATAAATTATTTTGCTGGCCATGCTTGTTATTTAGTTACGGAAAAACTGATTTCGAGTGATAAAGGTTACAATGTTTTAAATAATCAAGATATTGGTTACAAATTTTGGCACAACGCCAGGAAGTTTGAGGGAAGGAGGGTAATTTAATTACATCGACCCCAGTGTTCAACTGGTACTTATTTTATTGATCCCCGAAAGGATGTAAGGCAAAGTTAACCTCGGCAGCATTTGAACTCAGAATATAAAGCTGGACAAAATGCTACTAAGCATTTGTATGCCGGCATTTCATAGAACTTTTGGAAACCAGCTTTTCAAAAGAGGACTTTGAAGGGAACCAATTAATTATAGATGATGGCAGGAAAATACTGAAATTACCTAATTTGTGATTCTTCATGTATGACAAGTAAAAGCAAATATCAAAGGATGTTTTGCATTCTTGTCCCATTTTGTATTTTATATATATATATATATATATATATACACACAGGAGTGTCTGTGTGGTAAGTAGCTTGCTTATCAACCATATGGTTCCAGGTTCAGTCCCACTGTGTGGCACCTTGGACACGTGTCTTCTACTATAGCCTCGGCTGACCAGAGCCTTGTGAGTGGATTTGGTAGACAGAAGGCAATTTCAGATTTATTTATATGAACCAAATAACAGACTATAAAGATGGGCAAAATGCTGTTATGCATTTGTGCTGGTGTGCTAATGATTTTGACAGCGCACCCCCTTAGATAATCTACATACTGATTTCAAATTTTGGCACAAGGCCAGCAATTTTGGGGTAAGATTATATCAACCCCAGTGTTCAACTGGTACTTATTTTATTGACACCGAAAAGATGAAAGGCAAAGTTGAAATTTGACCTTGGGGAAATTTGAACTCAGAATGGCGCAGGAGTGGCTGTGTGGTAAGTAGCTTGCTAACCAACAACATGGTTCCAGGTTCAGTCCCACTGCGTGGCATCTTGGGCAAGTGTCTTCTGCTATAGCCCCGGGCCGACCAATGCCTTGTGAGTGGATTTGGTAGACGGAAACTGAAAGAAGCCTGTCATATATATGTATATATATATATATATATATGTGTGTTTGTGTGTCTGTGTTTGTCCCCCTAGCATTGCTTGACAACCGATGCTGGTGTGTTTACGTCCCCGTAACTTAGCGGTTCGGCAAAAGAGGCCGATAGAATAAGTACTGGGCTTACAAAGAATAAGTCCCGGGGTCGATTTGCTCGACTAAAGGTGGTGTTCCAGCATGGCCGCAGTCAAATGACTGAAACAAGTACAAAAGAGAGAGAGAGAGAGAGAGATGAAACGCTGCTAAGCATTTTGCCTGGCATGCTAACGATTCTGCCACGTCGCTGCCTTAAATAAGCTACATATTGTCATGTTAAAACATGAACATTCTCAAAGATGAATAAAATCCTTGATAGATCTTAAAAGATTTGGGAATATTCACGTAGATTTACAATTAAATGCATATAAAAGACAGAGCATATGACAGCATAATGAGGTTAAACGAAACAGCTATTTTCACAACGATTGCTTGATGCTGTAAATCTTTTTTTCAGGTAGCCAGAAAATATCGTTTCAGGATCTGAAGAATTCAATAATTGAAGGAATTATAAAGAACTCTTATATTTAATCAGTAGGTATTGTGAGGAATTGGAAAGCTATTTAGATACAGATTCTGTTTTCTTGGGTCACTCAAACAGAATTCAAAATGACTTGAATCAATGCGATTGAAAAGGTTACGTTGAATGAAATAGAAAAATGAACTTAAGCTGGCTAAATCTGTAGCTATTCTTGTTGATGAAACATCTGATATCTCAAACTATTCACAACTGTCAACTGTTTTACATTACGTTACAAAAGATCGTGTAACCAAAGAACAATTTAACAGTTGTAACAATGTTAGTGCAGGCTTTTTCAGCAAAGTCTTTACTGAGCATGTTTTGAAATGCATTGAAACGTGGAAGTGTGAAAACAAATTAATTGCACAAACCTACGATGGTACCACTACAATGGCAGGACAATTACATAGGTTGCAGTCAAAAGTAAGGGAGAAATATGAATTTGCGAACTTTATTCATTGTTGTACTCAATGCACTAAATTTAGTTCTTTCACAAGAATGCTCCGCGACAAAAGAATGCAAGATATTTTTTTTCTACAATAAATGAACTGGGTGTATTTTTGTTTTTTATGAAATCACCCAAAAGAGTCAAATGCATGAAGATAATATTGGTAAAAACAAAAATATTTCCAAAAGTAACAACAAGATGGAATTACTTGTCATGTCTTATTATTACAACAAAATAAAGCATCCAGTATATTCTGTAAAGTGGTTGGTGCTAAAAAAGGGCATCCAGCTGTAGAAACCATGCCAAAGCATATATATATATATATATATATATATATATATATATACATATTACTTGAAAAGGTAGTGGGTAGCGAACTTCTTCACTACTTCAGGGAGAGACGACCCTGCCTGACACGAGTTCCGGGCTCAGCTGGCTCCGGCTGACAGTACCCGGTATGGGCCCCTATCCAGGGTTACGGAAGGAGACAACCTTCAATGAAATCCGGAGTGGAGCCCCGAAGGCGGTCTAGTGTTCGATTCGACACTCTTCCGGCAGCTCCTGCAACCAAGCTGGTGCCAAACGTAATGCACTGCACTCCACTGGACTACATCAGCAAGGTCGAGAGAGGAAACCTGACGATTGGGCTACCCAGGACTTTTTATCTATAGCCCAGGCCTGCGCAAAACTGGAGAGGACACTTCAGTGCTGCTGTAAAAAGTTGCAGAAAAAAAACACGGGAGGTAACAGTTACGAGTGATAAGTCCATTCAGATTGGCGTAAAATATGGACGCTACGGGTTACCTCTGCCAGTGGGAGGGACTTCCGTGTCCTATTGGTTAGCTACTGCCACCTCAAGCTGGGCAGCCCCCAGTTAATAAGGTGCTGACCCGCCACAAGCCGCCTGTTCCATTGGGTGCTTGGAGCTAAGAGTACGACTCGAAAAGCGGCCTGCACCTCTGCACCAGGCAAGCAACTAAAATTCAAGAAAACACCAGTTCTGCAGTTGGCAAGCTGGAATGTCAGGACCATGTGTCCTGGAATATCTGACGATCTTCTCAGTATTGAAGACACAAGGAAAATGGCCATCATTGACCGTGAACTAAGAGGCTCAACATAGATATTGCTGGGCTGCAGGAGACAAGACTTCCTCAAACAGCAGACTCAAAGAGCAGGACTTCACCTTCTTTTGGCAGGGAAGAGATCCAGAAGAACCTCGTCAACATGGCGTTGGCTTTGCAGTGAGAAACTCACTACTCTCCTCAATAGAACCACCATCGGGAGGCACTGAGCGTATCCTCTCACTGCGCCTCTCGACTTCTTCTGGCTCAGTACATCTACTCAGCATCTATGCTCCCACTCTCTACAGCTCAGAGGAGACCAAGGACCAGTTCTACAAAGATCTCAAATGTGTCCTAGAAAATATACCAACGACTGAAAATATCTACCTTCATGGGGATTTTAACGCTCGCGTGGGATCTGACCATGATTCGTGGCCCATTTGTGTTGGACACTTTGGTATTGGCAACATGAATGACAATGGTCAGAGACTACTCGAATTCTGCACATACCACAACCTGTGCATCACAACAAATTCTTTACCAGCAAGCCATCCCACAAGGCATCCTGGAGACATCCAAGATCTCACCACTGGCATCAGCTGGATCTCATCATTACACGGAGATCCTTTCTGAGTTCCACTCTATTGACCGCAGTTACCACAGTGCGGATTGTGACACAGACCACTCACTAATTAGAAGCAGGGTGAGGATTCTCCCTAAAAAAGTCCATCGCTCCAAGGAAAGTGGGCCGACCACGCATCAACACCGCCAGAACCTCGGACCCTACACTGCGAAAATGTTTTGCTGCTTCTATCAAGGTTGCCCTCAGTAGCTGCCCAACCTCCTCTGCTGAAAGTAGGTGGGACTATATCAGGGAAGCCTTGTATACGACATCATTGGATA
The DNA here is from genome assembly GCF_006345805.1 of Octopus sinensis. Classification (NCBI taxonomy): domain Eukaryota; kingdom Metazoa; phylum Mollusca; class Cephalopoda; order Octopoda; family Octopodidae; genus Octopus; species Octopus sinensis. Next base: position 9,501,068 of record NC_043021.1, read on the forward strand.
CTTTCGGCATGAGAGAAAGGCAAAACCCAGATTGGTTCAATGCTGGGCTCTCAGAGCTGGAGCCAGTTATCGAAGCAAAGCGTGCAGCTCTGGTGCAATACAAGAGTGACTCTTCTACAAAGTCACTCGAAGAACTCAGAAAGGCACGAAATAAAACCCAACTGACAGCCAGATGCTGTGCAAATAGGTATTGGCAGGAAATCTGTCAGAGTATCCAGTCAGCTGCTGACAGGGGCGACACCCGTGGGATGTATGCTGGTTTGAAGAAGGCCCTCGGTCCATCCGCAACCAAGTCAGCCCCTCTGAAATCAACTACTGGAGATCTCATCAGGGATGAAGGCAAGCAAATGGATAGATGGGTGGAGCACTACCAGGATCTCTACTCACGGGAGACCACAGTGGCTGAGGCTGCAGTCGAGAGTGTCAAGATCTTGCCAGTCATGTGCGAACTTGACAGTCCGCCATCTATAGCAGAGCTCACCAAGGCTGTTGACTCCCTAGCAAGAAATAAGGCTCCGGGAAAAGACGGCATCCCCTCAGAGATCATCAAGGCCGGCAAAAACACCATCCTGCTTCGGCACCTTCATGAGCTTCTGTGTCAGTGCTGGGAAGAGGGTACAGTCCCTCAGGATATGCGGGATGCCAACATCATTACGCTCTACAAAAACAAAGGTGACCGTGGTGATTGTAACAATTACCGTGGTATATCCCTTCTAAGCACTGTTGGAAAGACCTTTGCCCGCATTATCCTGGCCAGGCTACAACTACTTGCTTCTCGAATCTATCCGGAATCACAGTGTGGCTTTAGAAGAAGCAGATGAACTATCGATATGATATTCTCCATACGCCAACTTCAGGAGAAGTCCAGAGAGCAGAAATTGCCATTATATATGGCCTTCATTGATCTAACAAAGGCTTTTGACTCGGTAAGCAGAACAGGCCTCTTCCTCCTGCTCCAAAAAATCGGATGTCCACCAAAGCTGCTGAGGATCATCAAGTCTTTCCATGATGACATGCAAGGCACCATACAGCACAACAGTTCAACATCAGCCGCCTTCCAAATAAAAAAACGGGGTAAAGCAAGGCTGTGTCCTCGCTCCTACATTGTTTGGCATCTTCTTTCTCACTTGCTGTCACATGCCTTTCAGACATCAGATGATGGAGTGTTTCTGCACAGTAGAAGTGACGGGAAACTGTTCAATCTCTCGCGCCTGCGTGCCAAGACCAAAATCAGAAACGTCCTGATCAAGGAGATGTTATTTGCTGATGATGCCGCTCTGGTAACACACACAGAAGAAGCCCTCCAAAGGCTCATTAACTGTTTTGAGCAAGCATGTAACGACTTTGGCTTAGCTATCAGCCTTAAGAGACCAACATCATGGGCCAGGCTACATCGGACATCCCAAACATACATATTGGAGACCACAGATTACAAGAGGTGGAGAAGTTTACCTATCTGGGCTCTACCGTCACCTACAACCTATCCCTTGACGCTGAGCTCAATATACGCATTGGCAAGGCAGCTGCTGCGATGGCCCAACTCTCCAAACGGGCTTGGGACAACAATAAGCTGACCAAGACCACAAAAATGAAGATCTACCAGGCATGTGTACTCAGCACTCTACTGTATGGAAGCGAGACCTGGACGCTATACACACGCCAAGAGCGTCGCCTAAAATCTTTCACCTGCGCTGCCTCCGAAAAATCCTCCACATCAAATGGCAGAATCATATCCCCAACAAAGATGTCCTCAGGCAAGCAGGAATACCAAGCATGTTTGCACTCCTCACACAAAGACGTATGAGATGGCTTGGGCATGTTAGCCGTATGTATGAAAGATGGCAGAATCCCCAAGGACATACTCTACGGAGAGCTTGCTAGGGGTACTAGGTCTGTGGGTAGACCGATCTTACGTTACAAGGATGTTTGCAAAAGGGATATGAAGCCTGCAACATCAACATTAGCGGTTGGGAGGCAGTCGCCGGCAACCGTGGAGAATGGCGACGTACAGTAAAAGAGGGTATACAGAGGAGTGACAGAAAGAGAGAGGAGAAATGGAAAGAAAGGAAGAGACATAAACAAGAGACCATGGCACTACAACCAGCCAGGAACAGTCTTCGCTACATTTGCAGTACCTGCCAGAGGGAGTGTTTGTCCAGGATAGGACTACACAGCCACAGCAAGAAATGTAACAGGAAATAAAATATAACAGCCGGACTAGACCTAGAAAAAAAAAAAAAAAAAAAAAAAAATGCGCAACTCCATTGTCTCCCGAGACAGAAAGGATGCCAATACAATACAATACAATCCAATATATATATATACATATATATACATATATATATATAATATAGGACAATCAGTAAGTTGTCATAATAATACTCAAAGTTTCAAATACCAGAGCTGAGAGCTTCTAGGCATTTTTCATCAGTTAAATATTGAGGTCTCATTCATTTTTTTGTTGTCATATCATTATTATTATTATTATTATTATTATTACTATATAATTAATGGAAGTTACTTTAACCTTCAGATGATGCCACCCCGCTGGCTAACAGAAGAAAGAGTGAGAGAAAGTTGTGGCGAAAGAGTACAGCAGGGATGCCCCCCCCCCTGCCGGAGCGTCATGGAGCTTTAGGTGTTTTCGCTCAATAAACACACACAACGCCTGGTCTGGGAATCGAAACTGTGATCCTACGACTGTGAGTCCACTGCCCTAACCACTGGGCCATTGCGCCTCCACATATTTATATGTATATACATATATATGCAGGCATGGCTGTATGGCTAAGAAGCTCATTTTGCACTAACATAGTTTTAGGTGTTAGTCCTCCAGTGGAACATTTTTGGAAAAATGTTTTCTAGTATAGCCCCAGGGTGATTAATGCCTTGTAAACGAATTTAGTAAATAGAACTGGATGGAAGCCCTCCATATACATATTACATGTGTATGTATATATATGTGTTTGTGTGAGTGTGTTTTGAGTCTGTCTTCTCTCCACTGCTTCATAACCAGTATTGGTTTGTTTATGTCTCTAGCTCAGCAGTTCAGGCAAAGTCACCGACAGAATAGGCACCAGACTTAAAAAAAAAAAGCACCAGGGTTGATCTGCTAGACTAAAACCTTCCAAGTTAGTGCCCCAGCATGGCCACAATTCAATGACTCGAACAGGTAAAAGATTAAAGAAATATATTATGCAGGTGTGGTTGTGTGGTAAGAAGCTTGCTTCCCAACCGCACACTACTGGGTTCAGTTCTCCTTTGTGGCACCTTGAGCAAGTGTCTTTTACTATAGCCTTGGGCCAACCAAAGCCTTGTGAGTGGACTTGGTAGATGGAAACTGAAAGAAGTACATCGTATATCTATATCTATATATAAGAGACTGATAGAATATGTACCAGGCTTAAAAAGTTAGTATTGGGGTCAATTCATTCAACTAAAAATTCAAGGTGGTGCTCCAGCATGGCCACAGTCTTATGACTGAAACAAGTAAAAGCAAAGCTCAAAGGATGTTTTGCATTCTTGTCCCATTTTGTATTTTATATATATATATATATATATATATACACACACACAGGAGTGACTGTATGGTAAGTGGTTTGCTTACCAACCACATGGTTCCAGGTTAAGTCCCGCTGTGTGGCACCTTGGACACCTGTCTTCTACTATAGCCTCGGGCTGACCAGAGCCTTGTGAGTGGATTTGGTAGACAGAAACTGAAATGTATGTGTGTGTGTGTTGTGTGTCTGTGTTTGCCCCCCCCCCCCTAACATCCCAACATCACTTGACAACCGATGCTGGGTGTTTTATGTCCTTGTAATTTAGCGATTCAGCAAAAGAGACTGATAGAATACATCTAAGGCTTACAAAGAATAAATCCTGGGATCGATTTCTTGACTAAAGACGGTGCTCCAGCATGGCCTCAGTCAAATGATTGAAACAACGATAAGAATAAAAGAATACATACATATATATATATATATATACATAAAATTTTATAATTATGAGTATAATTATAATTAGGGTTCAGCAAAAATTTGCTTCACCACATACTGAAATTTAGAAACAGCAGTTAAAACTAATTATTAAGTACTACTATAAAAAATCTCCTGGGAGAAATTTTTGCTGAGCCCTAATTGTAATTATACACATAAATATAAAATTTTATGTATAAGTTTACCGTTAATGGTTCTTTTAACATACCGAACTACTTGGTAAAATTATCAATTATTAATTAATTAATTAATTAATTTTACCCTTTATTATTATGGATATATATATATATATATATATATATATATTATATATATATATACACACACACAGGAGTGACTGTATGGTAAGTGGTTTGCTTACCAACCACATGGTTCCAGGTTAAGTCCCGCTGTGTGGCACCTTGGACACCTGTCTTCTACTATAGCCTCGGGCTGACCAGAGCCTTGTGAGTGGATTTGGTAGACAGAAACTGAAATGTATGTGTGTGTGTGTTTGTGTGTCTGTGTTTGCCCCCCCCCCCCTAACATCCCAACATCACTTGACAACCGATGCTGGTGTGTTTATGTCCTTGTAATTTAGCGATTCAGCAAAAGAGACTGATAGAATACATCTAAGGCTTACAAAGAATAAATCCTGGGATCGATTTCTTGACTAAAGACGGTGCTCCAGCATGGCCTCAGTCAAATGATTGAAACAACGATAAGAATAAAAGAATACATACATATATATATATATATATACATTAAATTTTATAATTATGAGTATAATTATAATTAGGGTTCAGCAAAAATTTGCTTCACCACATACTGAAATTTAGAAACAGCAGTTAAAACTAATTATTTAAGTACTACTATAAGAAAATCTCCTGGGAGAAATTTTTGCTGAGCCCTAATTGTAATTATACACATAAATATAAAATTTTATGTATAAGTTTACCGTTAATGGTTCTTTTAACATACCGAACTACTTGGTAAAATTATCAATTATTAATTAAATTAATTAATTAATTTTACCCTTTATTATTATGGATATTATATATATATATATATATATATATATATATATATATATAACAAATTAATAAATAAAACATATGCATATATACATACATATATGTACGTACCTACATCTACATGTATATATACATGCATATATGGGTACAAGACACCAAAAAAACGTCGAACACAATGAGAAACGAAAACATAAACACAAAACCAAGGAACTGGACATTTTTCTTAAACAACGAATATATATATATACAAAATGGGACAAGAATGCAAAACATCCGGAGAGTTAGGTGATACAAAAAAGGGACAACAAAACATCCAGATAGATGATACAAATAAAACAAGGACGGGTCATTCAGAGCTTTCTTTCCTCAGTCGAGTTCCAGATCATCTTTGCAATTTCGGCTGGTTATACACGAGATTGCTCCAATCTGGCCAGCCCCAAGGAAAAACTAAGCTAAGAGCATTAGATTCCTTATATATATATATGTGTATATGTGTGTATGTAGCTACACGTATTTCTACGTCTATGTAACTGCTATTATTTATCTATATATGTACACTCACGTACACATTTATACACACATACACTGACACAAAGACATATTTCACTACTGCCCACAAGGGGCTAAACACAGAGGGTACAAACGGATTATGTCGATTACATCGACCCCAGGGCGTAACTGGTACTTAATTTATCGACCCCGAAAGGATGAAAGGCAAAGTCGACCTCGGTGGAATTTGAACTCAGAATGTAACAGCAGACGAAATACGGCTACGCATTTCGCCCGGCGTGCTAACGAGTCTGCCAGACATATATATACATATATATATATACACACATACACTGACACAAACACAAAATCCACACACATATTCACGCACGCACACACACACACACAAACGTAATAGTATATAGTAAATATACAGATCCGGAAGATGTCAAGAGGCTACGGGCACTGCCCTTCCTTCCTTCCTCCCTCTAACTAACTAAGCAGACAACAAGGAAATAGAGCAAGGCTGAAGCAGGCCAGGGTGAGAGGACGGGAGGGAGCGAATGGAGAGCAGGGAAGGGGGGGGGGCGAAAAACATGCAACATGTTTATTTGGTCAGCAGGTTGGCCTGCTGGTCAGTTGGAGAGCAGCTGAAAACAAGCTTTCGGTAAGAGAGAGGGAGGGAGGGAGGGAGGGAGGGATGGAAGCCGGAGGAGGCGAAGGAGGAGGAGGAGGAGGCTGTTGTGGATGGAGAGAAGGATGTGAGGAAGAAGTGGTATCGATGGTATGGAGTAAGAATGGCCAACAGCATCGCCAGCAGCGGAATAGGTCTGCTGCTGTCGGTCTTAGACTAAACTAAATGCTGATTTAGTCTATATTTGTCTTGGATGCTGCTCTTACCTCATCCGACATCAATAGAAACCTCCCAGTTGTGGAACAGTGAATGGTGATAGAAAGAAGAGAGGAGTGAAGTGAGAAGATGAATGCGGAGAAGGATGAAGGGGAAGGAGGAGAATGTGGAGGAGGAGGAGGAGGAATAGGTAGAGGGATCTGCTGAAAGTGTGAGAGAGGGGAAAAAAAAGTGTAGCTGGGGAGTGGAAGAGGAAGCAAAAGTAGAAGAGGAGGATATCTAGGAAGAATGAGCATGTGATAGAGAGAGGTGAAGAGGGGGAATAGAGAGAAAGAGCTAGAAAGGATAAAGATATATATATATATATATATATATATATATATATATATATAGAGAGAGAGAGAGAGAGAGAGAGAGATGTTTAAAGTAGTAGGTGGAGGGGAGAAGGGGAAGGAGGAGAAGTAAAACTGGAAGGAGGGGGAAGAGATAAAAAGACCTCCCATGAAAAGAAGGAGAGAGAGAGAGAGAGCATGAGTGTGTGTGTGTGTGTGTGTGTGATAAGGAGAGATGAAGTGGAAAAATCAGAGAAAGAGAGAGAGAATGATAGAGAGAGTTGGATGGTGGAGGAAGATCAAAAGAAGGAGGAAAAAGCATAAGAAGCTAGAGAGAAAAAAAAATCAAGAAAGAGAGATATATACAGAGAGATAGAGAGAAAAAGAGAGAGAGAAGGGGAGGCGAGACCGAGAGAAGAAAAGGACAGAAGAGGAGATGGGAGAAATGAGGGTAAGGAACAGATTAAAAGATTTAGAAAAAAAAAAAATGAGAATTGAAAGAGGTGGAAGGGTAGAAAGCGATAAAGGGGTAGGAGGAGCAGTGAGAGTGGAGAGGAAGACTGAGCATGAACGAATAAGAGAGAGAGAAAAAGAAAGATAGAGAGAGAGAGAGAGAGAGAGACTTCATAACAATGCTCTCAACTATTCGCGCAAGGCTCACAAATTTTATGAAAGTTGTGTAGTGCAAAACTTCATCTTTTCCTCCCATAAAGGGAGCTAGCTCTATTATGAGGTATGGACACTGTCTTATCTCCTCAGAGTTAAATGGTGGTATGAAAGTAAAAAAAAAAGGCCCCATCAAAAATCCCTGATATTTCTCTGCTGTTTATTTCCTTCGTTAAGGTGAGGATTTGTTAAGTCATTAGTGCTTTGGATAGAATATTTTGCGCCATCTGTTCTGGTGCCCTGTGCTCTGTGTTCACATCGTGCAGAAGTCAAGTTTGTCTTATATTCTTTTGGGGGAGAAATAAATTAAACACTGCCACCACGAGATCCAGTCTGCTCTACAGGAAACAAAGGGTTTAAGTAAATAAGAAGTAAATAAAGTATCGGTCTAGGGCAGGAGATTGGAGTAATTATTGAAGTGTCAGCCCAGATACTTTGTGGTATTATTCTTGACCCGTGCATTCTGAGATCAAATCCTGCTGCGATCAACTCATTCTTTTTATCCTTTCAAAGTAGATAAGTTAAGTTACAATCCAGTGTTTGGGAATCAGCAAAAAATTGTCAGAGAATTGAACAAGATACTTTGTGGTTTGGTCCAGCTTTCCACATTGTGAGTTCAAATCCTACTGGGACTAAATTTGCCTTTTATCCTTTCAGGGCTGATAAACAAAAATAGCAGTCTAGTCCAGTGCAATGGAATGTTAGAATATTGGATCGGATGTGTTGCAGTGTTTGTTCCTGATATTCCTAGTTCAAATACTTTTTGGAGATTATTTACATTATTTACATTTGACGGATATTTGTTCTCAACTTGTTTGTTGTCAACACAACGTTTTGGCTGATATACCCTCCAGCCTTCATCAAGTCAAGTGTCTTGGGGAAATTTTGAACCTGGGTTCTCATTCCTAAAGTATTTTTTGATGTTAATAATAATAATAATAATAATAATAATAATAATAATAGTAACAACAACAACATTGAAAATACCTTAGGAATGAGAACCCAGGTTCGAAATTTCCCCCAAGACACCTGATGAAGGCTGGAGGGTATATCAGCCGAAAAGTTGTGTTAACAACAAATAAGATGAGAACAAATATCCGTCAAATGTAAATACTGTACATAATTCCTCATCTCTTAAATATAGAACTGTACTTTTTGGAGGTTCAGTTTCCTGATGATTTCCACAGCTAATCACCCGACCTCAGAGCCACAAGTGGAGTATGAAAGCTGTAGAGCAGTGTTTCACAACCAGGGTACATATGATCCTTAGGGATCGATATAAGATTTTGTTGTTGAAAATTATGTGCAATAAATTGATTACAATAAATGAAATATTTTTCATCAATTTTCTTTTTTAATACAATATCTAATGATATTTAAATAGTAATAAAAATACAATAGGGTGGCACATAAAAAAACACCATCTGAGCGTGGCCGTTGCCAGTACTGCCTGACTGGCCCTTGTGCCAGTGGCACGTAACAGCACCCATTACACTCTCGGAGTGGTTGTCGTTAGGAAGGGCATCCAGCTGTAGAAACTCTGCCAGATCAAGATTGGAGCCTGGTGCAGCCATCTGGTTTGCCAGTCCTCAGTCAAATCATCCAACTCATTCTAGCATGGAAAGCAGACGTTAAACGATGATGATGATGATTTTTAAACCTTCATTGGTTTTGAGGGTCCAACCAAGTAAAATAGAATTGAAAAGGATTCACAGGCAAAAAATGGTTGAGAACCACTGATGTAGAGGTTGAAGAGGGATGGTTACATTCCATCTACTGTTGCAGTCAAATGATGACAACGATGATGAGAGGAAGAGGAAGATTTCATTCAATCCATCTTGGGACATAGTAATGATAATTTGAATCTGAAATTAACCCTTTTACAGCAGAAATCAGATACTCTTTTACTTGTTTTAGACATTTGACTGTGGCCATGCTGGAGCACCGCCTTTAGTCAAGCAAATCGACCCCAGGACTTATTCTTTGTAAGACTAGTACTCATTCTATTGGTCTCTTTTTGCCGAACCGCTAAGTTACGGGGATGTAAACACACCAGCATCGGTTGTCAAGCGATGTTGGGGGAGACAAACACAGATACACAAACATATACACACATACATACATACATATATACGCATATATACGATCAGCTTCTTTCAGTTTCCCTCTACCAAATCCACTCACAAGGTTTTGGTCGGCCCAAGGCTATAGTAGAAGACACTTGCTCAATGTGCCACTCAATGGGACTAAACCCGGAACCATGTGGCTGGTAAGCAAGCTACTTACCACACAGCCACTCTAACGCTTATATATCCATGGCTCGAGAAGGAACAAACATGCATGCAAGTATGTATGTATGAATGTATATGCATACATACATACATACATACATAAAGTAATCCCTCACCAGATCACGGTTCACCTATCGTGGTTTATTATTTAAACTTACGTAGATTCCTCCAAGGTGTTGTTTTGCATTTATAATAAAATAAGTATATACAAATTATGAAATTAAAAAAAATATATACAGTACAGTACTGTTTCTACTTTGCAGATTTTCACTTATCACAAGGTTTTTTGGGAACGTAACACCGTGATAGTCAAGGGATTACTGTATGTATATATAAATATACATATATATATAAATTATATAAATATATATATAATATATATATGTATGTGTATATATATAATATATATATATATATATATATATATATATATATAAATAAATATATGTATGTATGTATGTGTGTGTGTGTGTGTGTGTGTATACTTGGAATTTACAAAGAAAAAACAAAAGACGAAGACAGGTGTGTAAACAACATACACATGCAAGTTCCAGTGACCTAGAATACTAGATGCATAAAATTTATAATATGATATTAAACCATAAGATAAATAACACAGTTAGCGAGGAGACACTCAGGGATAATTTAGCTTATAAGAGTTCTAAGAATAAGGAAGAAAATAGTCAAGCATGTTCCAATAATTACATTGAAATTAATGGTATAAGCAAATACAGGGATAATACTGTTGACGGGAATGTTGATGATACTCATAATAGCAGCATTGGACTTAACGAAAGCCAATTAGGGTGAAATTATAATAAAGGAAGAATGATAGAGGAAATTCTGAGATTGGAGGAAAAAAGAATTACAAAACAGTAAACAGAGAACTAAAGAAGAATGTAGCTACGGAGACAAAAGTGCATGTCCTCTATAAAACCAATGCATAATGTAATATACAAATGTATAGTGTGTACAAGAGGAGGTGTGTATATATATATATATCCCTTCTTCCTGAGCGTCCAATAATACTTTATTTGTTCCACATCCTTGCGTTGTTGTCTTTTTGTTTTCTGTTTGGATTAACTTTATATATATATATATATTATATATATATATATATATATATTATATATATATATATATATATATATATCCACACATATATATATATATACATATTATATATATACATATACATATATACATACATACATACATACATACATACATACATACATATACACCCCTTGAAATATAAATGAATGGACTCACATATATGTGTATAAGTTCATTCCTCTGTATATCTGTATGTATGTATAAAGTCCAGTATATGGCAATGAATGTAAACTATATAAATAATTTCCTAAAGGGTTTAAATGAAACAGAACAGAATAATGATTAGAACGAGTAGATTTTACTTTAAAAAATTATACATCTTTACACATCTTTACATAGGCGCAGGAGTGGCTGTGTGGTAAGTAGCTTGTCTACCAACCACATGGTTCCGGGTTCAGTCCCACTGCGTGGCACCTTGGGCAAGTGTCTTCTACTATAGCCTCGGGCTGACCAAAGCCTTGTGAGTGGATTTGGTAGACGGAAACTGAAAGAAGCCCGTCGTATATATGTATATATATATATGCGTGTGTGTGTTTGTGTGTCTGTGTTTGTCCCCTAGCATTGCTTGACAACTGATGCTGGTGTGTTTATGTCCCGTTACTTAGCGGTCCGGCAAAAGAGACCGATAGAATAAGTACTGGGCTTACAAAAGAATAAGTCCCGGGGTCGAGTTGCTCGACTAAAGGCGGTGCTCCAGCATGGCCGCAGTCAAATGACTGAAACAAGTAAAATAGTAAAAAAAAAAAAAAAGTAAAAGAGAGATGCATGTATGCAACCACTTCCCACCTTAATTATATAAATGTGTCATTTTTGATTATAATTATCAGTACCAACATTATGATTGTAATCTTTATAATCACTTTGGATTTACTATATTAAACCATCTTCATTTTGTATGATACCACATGGAATAATATATGGAGGTATCAGTATGTGTAGATGGGTGAACACATCTACATGAATGAGAGTGTGTCTGCCAATGTGCATAAATGCCTACATGTGAGGCTGTCACTGCATGTACGTATACGTAAGCATACATACATACTCTCTTTACTCTTTTATTTGTTTCAGCCATTTGACTGTGGCCATGCTGGAGCATTGCCTTTAGTTGAATAAATTGACTGCAGAGCTTATTCTTTTTTAAGCCTAGTACTTATTCTATCGGTTTCTTTTGCCAAAGCGCTAAGTTACGGGGACATAAGCATACCAGCATTGGTTGTCAAGCGATGTTGGGGGGACAAACACAGACACACAAACACACATACATATACATATATACGATAGGGTTCTTTCAGTTTCCATCTACCAAATCCACTCACAAGGCTTTGGTCGGCCCGAGGCTATAGCAGAAGACACTTGCCCAAGGTGCCACGCAGTGGGACTAAACCCGGAACCATGTGGTTGGTAAGCAAGCTACTTACCACACAGCCACTCCTGCGCCTATATATATATATATATATATATATATATATGTATATATATATATATATATATATATATATATATATAATATATATATATATATATATATATATATATATAATATATATATATAAAATATTATTAGAGACAAAACCACTATTTTGCAAAACGTTTTGCAAAATAGTGTGTTTGTCTCTAAATATTTTATAATATTTTACTATAAATTGGATTTAATCCTAAATCTGATTTTTCCTTGTAAATTTGGATTTATTCCCTAATATTTATTATTATATATATATATATATATAGCTGTATACCATTGGATAAAAATCAACAGGGCAGAGCATGAGTGAAAGTATGTATGAATGAGTATATATAACAATGCATGTGTCTATATCGTGTATGTCTCTCAATATGTTGTATTAGGTTTCTGGGTGTATATGTACCAATGTGTGTATATATCGGTATATGTGGGTGGACGAATGCGTGTTATGGTAATAAATCAACTTTGAATTCAAAAAAGAACTGCCAGTGGACAGACAGGGAAGCATGTGGAATCAAAAAGTGCAGAAGATAACTGGATGCAAGTGACATCTGCTTAATGCTTAATGACTAGTAACTCAAAACCAATTTAAGATATCAGAAACCAACCTCTATGCCTTTTCCCTGGCTTTGGGTTTCATATTCTGTCTCTCTCTAAATAATTAGATTAACCCCAATGCAAAACCAGTGATGTCTGTAACGATGCCTGTAATGTGTTTGTATATATATATATAATTTATTGGCTGATGTATGTATGTGTATGTTTGTGTGAATGTGTGTGTATATCTGGCTATATGTGTGGCATGTGTATATTTATGTGTGCATGTAAATATATATATCATCATCATCATTGTTTAACGTCCACTTTCCATGCTGGCATGGGTTGGATGGTTTGACTGAGGACTGGTGAGCCAGATGGCTGCACCAGGCTCTAATCTGATCTGGCAGAGTTTCTACAGCTGGATGCTTTTCCTAACGCCAACCACTCCGAGAGTGTAGTGGGTGCTTTTATTGGCAACGGCCACACTCAAATGGTTTTTTTTATGTGCCACCTGCACAGGAGCCATTCCAGCGGCACTGGCAATGACCTCGCTCGAATGTTGTTTTTCACATGCCACCAGCACAAGTACCAGTAAGGTAACACTGGTAACAATCACCCTTGAATTGTTCTTTTTATGTGCTGCCAGCACGGAAGCCAGTCAGTCAGATATATATAAAGCAAATAAGTAACAAGGATGTCCAGGTATCATTGCATTACAGCCGTTTCAAGCAGCTCCATTTAATTGATCAATGCAAGCATTACATCATTTTGAAATAACCCACTTTCCTCAGACACATAAGACCATACAGGTTTTCAACATACAGGATACTCCATTGTAATTTTTTTAGCAAATTTTTTCATCAGAAATAGAGAATAAAAGAATTACATGTTTATTGCTATTATTGTAGCAGAATGAACTTAGGGAGAAAATACCAAAAGTCTGGACATTCTTATTACTTATTTGCTTTTTATTCACCTTACTTCAAGCTGTGCGGACAATACCGGACTGACTTGGTGCCTCAACTTAAGTACCTAATTCAACTGAATCTTAATTATTTCTTATATATATAATGGATAATAAAACGAATGGTTTACACCTGGTAGCTTACTGGTAAAGCATGGTCATTTTCATAGTGATTGTTATGGATATGGTAAATGAAAGATGGAAGATGGAATATGCAAGAATTTATTATTAATCACGACAATTGTTTCGACATATCTAGCATCAATTCCTCTTGGGTGGGACACTCAACAAATGGTTCAAGGGCATCCAGTGGTGAAGATGTATCTCGTTGGGTGATAAATAAATACAACTTGTTTAAATAACAGTTCTGTAACGTAACTTCCCATTTTGTAGAAAGAAAAAATCAGCCAGATAGAGGAAATATCTTCATTTATATGGAAGATCAAAAATAAAATCACAGATGGCAGAAAGAGAAACGAACGTGCAATCCAACGAGGAAAGTATGGATGTATAAACCCATCTCAGGCAAGGTGCATGGTGCGAGGACACTCGCTCATACAAGCATCTGCAAAAATGTGAGCATATGCACATGTGAGGTTTGGCGCTCTCATGATCACAAAGTGAGTTGTCTATCTAGTTGGCATTTGTAAGAGCAGGGGAGGTTAAAGGTAAACTTAAGTCATCCCTACCTATTTCTTTACTACCCACAAGGGGCTAAACACAGAGAGGACAAACAAGGACAGACAAACGAATTAAGTTGATTATATCGACCCCAGTGCGTAACTAGTACTTATTTAATTGACCCCGAAAGGATGAAAGGCAAAGTCGACCTCGGCAGAATTTGAACTCAGAACGTAGCGGCAGACGAAATACCTATTTCTTTACTACCCACAAGGGGCTAAACACAGAGGGGACAAACAAGGACAGACAAACGGATTAAGTTGATTATATCAACCCCAGTGCATAACTAGTACTTATTTAATCGACCCCAAAAGGATGAAAGGCAAAGTCGACCGTGGCGGAATTTGAACTCAGAATGTAGCGGCAGACGAAATACCGCTAGGCATTTCGCCCGGTGTGCTAACGTTTCTGCCAGCTTGCCGCCTTAAGTCATCCATACCTTAAAGTAAATTAAATTATGTTATCGGTTACCCAAAATTCATTCCCACTGCATTGTGCAAAAGTACATTTATATGCATGTAGGCATCTCGAGAGATGTTCAGAAATTTTCTTAATGATCTTCTCTTTAGTCCACGAGTAGATTTGAACTAAGAAAATAAAATGTGACGAAAGACAAGACCATAAGTTTGTGGTGAGGGTTTACTAGGTTGATCCTATCACATTGACTGGTACATGATCATATTGGGCCCCTTCTGTCTGTCAACTACATCTCCTACAACACCCTTCCACAAGCAATTTTCGTCTAAGATAATTTGATAATTTGAGGTGTATGTAAAGTATTCCTGGCGATGATTTTGGAAACATTTTGCTTTTTCCTTCACACACATTTTTTGAGACTTATCATCTTGGTCTAGAGTCTACTTAATAAATTATAATTAAATGTAGGTATTTTACAGTTTAATCCTCGTGAGTGGATTTGGTAGACAGAAACTGAAAGAGGTCTGTAGTATATACATATACATATGCATATATAAGGTGGCCCAAAAGTAGGTTTACAGTTATCCAACTATCTCTTTTGCATTCATAAATTAACAGTTTAGATCTTAATTATAAAAATTATGAAACCATTATCCTATGCTAATTTAGTTAATTGTAAGATAGAAATTTAAATGTAATAAAATGTTTTAACCCTTTAGTGTTTGCATTATTCTGCCAAAATTAATCCTTCTTTATCCACATTGTTTTGAATTAATCATGCATTATCTTGTAGTTATGAGATTTTGATGAGGTAGCTGTTAATTTTTAAAACGATATTGTAGGTTTGGTGTGAGAGACCAGATCTGGCCAGTTTGAACATAAAACAGGCAGAATACTTTTGGCCGGATATGGCCGGTTTAAATGCTAAAGGGTTAAATGAAATTTTAAGTGCCCATGTGACAATTGTAAACCTGCTTTTGGGCCACCCTGTATGTATGTGAAAGTGTAAAAAAATCACCACTCATATTTACACACACATACATATATACACACATATAGATTTTGGATAACAAAGAACATCCCTTCCCAATTCAACTCCAAATTTTTTTGCAACAAACTCATCATCATCATCATCATCATCATCGTTTAGCGTCCGTTTTCCATGCTAGCATGGGTTGGACGGTTCTACTGGGGTCTGTGAAGCCAGAAGGCTTCATCAGGCCCAGTCAAATCTGGCAGTGTTTCTACGGCTGGATGCCCTTCCTAACGCCAACCACTCCGTGAGTGTAGTGGGTGCTTTTTACGTGCCACCCGCACAGGTGCCAGACAGAGCTGGCAAACGGCCACGAACGGATGGTGCTTTTTACGTGCCACCGGCACGAGGCCAGTCGGGGTGGCACTGGCAACGGTCGCGAAACGGAAGGTTCTCTTACATGCCACCGGCACTGGTAACACATCTGCAAATTCCATTGATCGATTTCGATATATATATATAAAAGGTATTAATTTTCTGTAACTATATCATTCATGATGAATCTCTCAAAAGAAATGAAAGCACTAAATAAATAATCTTTATCCAAAATTCTACCTCCTTTTTTGTGTCTCTGTTTGTCACCCACCACTGCTTGACAACCAGTGTTGGTATGTTTACGTTCCTGTAACTTAGCAGTTTGGCAAAAGGAACTGACAGAATAAGCACCAGGTTATTAAAAGAAAAAAACATGAGTACTGGGATCGATTCATTCGACTAAAAATTCTTCAAAATAGTGCTCCAGCATGACTGAAACAAGTAAAAGATAAAAGATATTCGTAGTCGCCCCCCACCCCCAGGGATTCAGGTCTTTATAGGTGCAGGAGTGGCTGTGTGGTAAGTAGCTTGCTTACCAACCACATGGTTCCAGGTTCAGTCCCACTGCATGGCACCTTGGGCAAGTGTCTTCTACTGTAGCCTCGGGCCGACCAAAGCCTTGTGAGTGGATTTGGTAGACGGAAACTGAAAGAAGCCCATTGTATATATGCATATATACGTATGTGAGTATGTTTGTGTGTCTGTGTTTGTCCCCCTAGAATTGCTTGACAACCGATGCTGGCGTGTTTATGTCTCCATCACTTAGTGGTTCGGCAAAAGAGACCGATAGAATAAGTACTAGACTTACAAAGAATAAATCCCAGGGTCGATTTGCTCGACTAAAGGTGGTGCTCCAGCATGGTCACAGTCAAATGACTGAAACAAGTAAAAGAGTAGAATTATACCAGAATGGGAACAATATTAGCATCAGATTTTAAAATGGCATGCAAGCAGTAGTATTTTAACAGTCAACATGATGATCAACACAAGTCATTGGTATCTCTTCAAATTTCTACAAATATTCAAGTGGTTTGCATAACAGGTTAAAGAAAAAAAAGCCCTCAATGTTATTTGAAGTACTAATGATTTTGAAGGAGCAGATCACCTTACTGGCAGCTATTTTTGTATTGTAACAATTATATGGTTTTCTTCAACAAAAAAAAAACATAGGTGCAGGAGTGGCTGTGTGGTAAGTAGCTTGCTTACCAACCACATGGTTCCAGGTACAGTCCCACTGCATGGCACCTTGGGCAAGTGTCTTCTACTATAGCCTCGGGCCGACCAAAGCCTTGTGAGTGGATTTGGTAGACGGAAACTGAA
The DNA here is from genome assembly GCF_006345805.1 of Octopus sinensis. Classification (NCBI taxonomy): domain Eukaryota; kingdom Metazoa; phylum Mollusca; class Cephalopoda; order Octopoda; family Octopodidae; genus Octopus; species Octopus sinensis. The sequence goes on from NC_043021.1 coordinate 9,518,555, forward strand.
AGAAGCCCGTCGTATATATGTATGTATGTGTGTGTGTATATGTTTGTGTGTCTATGTTTGTCCCCCCCCCAACATCGCTTGACAGCCGATGCTGGTGTGTTTACGTCCCCGTAACTTAGCAGCTTGGCAAAAAGAGACGGATAGAATAAGTACTAGGCTTACAAAGAATAAGTCCTGGGGTCGATTTGCTCGACTAAAGGCGGTGCTCCAGCATGGCCACAGTCAAATTACTGAAACAAGTAAAAGAGTAAAAGAATAATAGCAGATAGGACATCACTATCACTGTGATACTGGTGCTAAGCCAACTGTTTTTTTCATGCTGAGGAACAGATAATAGTCAGCTGTGGCCAAATAAGGAGAATAGGGAGGTCGATCAACCAGCTGAAAACCATAATCATACACAACAACCATTGAAACCAAGGATTTGTATGCTGGAGCATTGTCCTAATGAAACAAGACCCCTTTCTGAAGTTTTCTTGGACATTTGACCTAGATAGCCTTTTGTAACTGCCTTGGCAAGTTGGCATAGCACTCTCTGTTGATGGTGTGGTCCTTTTGAAGACAGTCAATAAACAGTTCCAAAAAACTGAGGCCATCATCTCCCCTGTAGATGAAACAACATTGGCCTTCTTTGGAGCAGGTGAGGAGGAGTGTTTCCACTGCATGGATTGTCTCTGTCACTGGCTCAAAGTGATGAACCAAATACTCATTCTTATTTCTTTACTACCCACAAGGGGCTAAACACAGAGGGGACAAACGAGGACAGACAAACGGATTAAGTCGATTACATCGACCCCAGTGCGTAACTGGTACTTAATTTATCGACCCCGAAAGGATGAAAGGCAAAGTCGACCCCAAAAGGATGAAAGGCAAAGTCGACCTCGGCGGAATTTGAACCCAGAACGTAATGACAGACGAAATACGGCTATGCATTTCACCCGGCGTGCTAACGTTTCTGCCAGCTCGCCGCCTTTGAACCAAACACTAATTCTGGGTTGGGAAATGTTTAAGGAAATCAGCTGGATCTGCCTGAAACAATGTCAGATTTTTGTATAGCGAGGTCGTTGCCAGTATCGCTGGACTGGCTCCTGTGCAGGTGGCACATAAAAAGCACCATTTGAGCGTGGTCACTGTATTGGCCCTTGCCTTTCCCTTGGATAACATCGGTGGTGTGTAGAGGGGAGGCTGGTATGCGTGGGGGACTGCCGGTCTTCCATAAACAACCTTGCCCAGACTTGTGCCTCGGAGGGTAACTTTCTAGGTGCAAATCCCATGGTCATTCATGACTGAAGGGAGTCACAACTACTATTATTATAGCCAAGGTTGACTTTACTTTTCATCCTTTAGGGGTCGATAAATTAAGTACCAATTGAGTTTTGGGGTCGATGTAGTTGACTTATCCCCCTTCCCCAAATTTCAGGCCTTGTGCCGATTATAGAAAGGATTATTATTATCCTCATCATCATCATCGTCGTCGTCGTCGTCGTTGTCGTCGTCATTGTCGTCCTTATTATTATTATAAGGCAGCGAGCTGGCAGAAACGTTAGCACACCGGGCGAAATGCGTAGCCGTATTTCGGCTGCCGTTACGTTCTGAGTTCAAATTCCGCCGAGGTCGACTTTGCCTTTCATCCTTACGGAGTCGATAAATTAAGTACCAGTTACGCACTGGAGTCGGTATAATCGACTTAATCCATTTGTGTGTCCTTGTTTTTCCTCTCTGTGTTTAGCCCCTTGTGGGTAGTAAAGAAATAGTTATTATTATTATTATTATTATTATTATTATTATTATTATTATTGTCATCATCATTATCATTATTATAATTAAGGTGGCAAGTTGGCAGAATTTTTAATGCACCAGACAAAATGCTGAGTGGCATTTCATCTGGTGCTCTGTGTTCTGAGTTCAAATGCTGCCAAGGTTGACTTTACCTTTCATCATTTTGGTGTTGATAAGATGAGTAACAGTCAAATACAGTGGGGAATGATGTAATTGCTAGGCCCCCCACCCACCCACCATTTCCCATAAATGTCCAGGCCTTGGGCCTACAGGAGAAAGGATTATTTTATAATTATAGTCTACAAGATAAAACTTTTGACAAGAAATTCATTCACAGCACCTGAGCTAAAAGAATTGGCATGCGATCTAATTCATTTGCACAGTCTCCTTTCTTTTGAAATGAAGTTTAAAAACAGCGGTGCCCCAGCATGGCCTTAGCTCTCTAGCTGAAACTATTAAAGAAAATTTAAAAAAAAAAAGAAAAGACTGTCGGAGGCTTCCAAATATATGGCATATCGCATGTCTCCTAAATTACATTTGTTCCATTCACACCTAGATTTCTAGTCTGAAAATATCAGCGCAGCCAGTGATAAACAAAAAGGAGAGATTTCCCCTGAATATTAAATCTAAGCAAACATGCTATCAAGAATTCAAGAATTCTCGAATGGAAACATGGAGGCAGACTATTGTTAGAAGATGTAAATCGCATTTAGAAGAAACTGTCATATTTATCACATTTTTCATTATAGATAGCATGTGCACTACATGTATGTGTGTGTACATGTGCATATATATATATATATATATATATATATATATGTGTGTGTGTGTGTGTGTGTGGTGTGTGTGTGTATGTGTGTGTGGTGTGTGTGTGTGTGGTGTGTGTGTGTGTGTGTGTGTAATATATGTATACACATATGATAAATGCATGAAAATAAATCTTATTTTTATTACACACACACACTATATATATATATATATATATATAAATATTCTATAATTATAACATAATTATAATTAGGGGGCAGCTAATTGCTGTATAATTATAATTATGTTTATGATTATAGAATATTTGTTTAATTTCACCTAAAAAGATTATTTTAACGTATTGATCTACTTGGTAAAATTATTAATTACTAATTAATTAATTGAATAATTAATTAATATTACCCTTTTATTTTATATATATATATCTACATGTATATGTATATTGTGGCGGTGCATGGCTTCATAAGAGTCTTGGCCTTGCAATCATGAGGTTGTGAGGTCAATTCCCAGGCCGGGTTATGTGTTGTGTTCTTGAGCAAGACACTTTATTTCACGTTGCTCCAGTTCACTCAGCTGTAGCAATGAGTTGCGATATCGCTGGTGCCAAGCTATATCAGCCTTTGCACGGAGAGGGGAGGCTGGCATGCATGGGTGACTGCCGGTCATCCATAAACAACCTTACCCAGACTTGTGCTAAAGGAACACTTCCTATAGATACACACACACACACACCACACACATATATACATATGTTGTAATGATTCCTATCTTTTCAGTACACATTTCAGCTGAACCTTCTCAGAAATGAGACAGTTTCTGTATGACAGAAACTATATGTATAGCCACCTTCTGACAATTCCTTCAGGAGGAAATTGTTCAGCTTAGCACAGAACACAATATCAACTACAAACTTTCACTTCTTGGTGATCTGTTTGACATTCATCTTTAGTCGAGCAAATCGACCCCAGGACTTATTCTTTGTAAGCCTAGTACTTATTCTATCGGTCTGTTTTTGTCGAACCGCTAAGTTACATGGACATAAACACACCAGCATCGGTTGTCAAGTGATGTTGGGGACAAACACAGACAAACACACACACACACACACGGGCTTCTTCCAGTTTCCATCTACCAAATCCACTCACAAGGCTCTAGTCAGCCTGTGGCTATAGTAGAAGACACTTGCCCAAGGTGCCACACAGTGGGACTGAACCCATGACCATGTAGTTGGTAAGCAAGCTACTTACCACACAGCCACTCCTGCGCCTATATATAATATTTGTTCTATCCACAACACCCAATAAATCAGAAGAACCAAAATGAATTTAAACATTACAAAGCCTTACTGTTGGTGAAATAAGAAAGTAAACACATTCTTTGAAAGCTTTTGATGTGCAGGAGAAATGAAATAAAAAAATATCTATACCCACCCAAAAAATTGAAATCTGATAAGGAAAAAAAAATTGAAATCTGATAGGGAAAAAAATATTGAAATCTGATGGGATAAAAAAAACCAATACAAGATTTAGAATCACCATCAATTTCAGTTTTATCTCTCTGATGTGAACAAAATATTTCATTTGTTGATCTGAGTATACCAAAAAGTATAGAATTGATAAAAAAACACATACACACATAGCAAAAATTATAGCATAAATTCAAGCAGTCATTCAAAGATATGGGTATACACACATATATATATATATATATATATATATATATATTGATAGAAATGGTAAGACAACAAAAGAATGAAAGAGATCTCAATATTATGTAAATAGAGGAATTTATCTGTAAATGTAATTTGTAACAATTATTCGGTAGCCATGATAAAACTCAGAGTTTCGGATGTCAGGGCGGAAATCTACACTGCCATCTCTTCAGTTATCTGGCCATCGGAAAAAATGCTCTTTTTCCGAGCATTTCTTCTGATGGCTGGATAACTGAAGAGATGGCGGCATGGATTTCCGCCCTGACATCCGAAACTCGGAGTTTTATCATGGCTACCGAATAATTGTCACATATTACATTTACAGATATATATATATATATATATATGGGAAATGATGCCCCACCTACCATATTTGCCGAACATTGGCACCCCCCCCCATCCAACTGATTATCATTAATTCCACAGTCTTCACAATCATTTGGACAGAAAAAATATGAATTCTGTAGACAAGGTCAGAACAGTACTGAAGGAGAATTTTTCATCACAGACAAGTGAATTTGGGAAGAGGGGCCTTGCAAGTCTACGAGACAGATGGAAGAGCATTGTAGAAAATGAAAGAGAGTATATTTTAGATTGAAAAAGAACTTTGTTTATCTTAATTTTGTAAAATAAAGAAAGTATTAAAAAAAACCGCATTATTTATGGGATGACCCTATATATATATAATGTTCTTGCCTTCGGAATGGGGAGTAGATGAAACAGGGACTGTTATATGTCTTGTTTCTCTGATTTTTTTTTGTTGTTTGAAAAAAAGTTCATTTCCATGTTTTTGTTTTTATGCTTTTGTTTCTCATAGTGTTCAACGATTTTTTGATGTCCTGTACCCATATATGCATGTATATATACATATATTTATATTATTTATATTATTTATATATATATATAATATATTATATATATATATATATATATATTATTTATATTTATATATATGTATATATGATAATTACCGTTATCTCTGGAATCTCTGGAATTCATAAACATTTAATGCATCTCAACGCACATTTCCACAAATCACCCGAGGTCCACATATACTATAGTCTGCACTGTAATCATCCCAGGAATACGGACTGTGCTCTTAAGGGACATGTGGTTTGTGGGAACACAAAAAGCAATGCCTTAAATGTTTATAAATTCCTTCCAAAGATTATTATTATTATTATTATTAAAAATTATTATAATAATTATAATTATAATTATACCCTTTGTTATTATTGATAATAGTATTTTCTCCCTGATAACAAACTACAGGTTTTTTTCTGTAGTATTTTACTTGAAGACACACGCGGATGGGCGGGGGAAAGTAAAATCACCTCATTCATATTTTGAATTCGGTGGTACTAACACTGAATATGATCTGTCTGATACCGTTAGGTGGAGAGATATATTCAATTATTGCAGTACCCTCGAATTTAATATTTCAATATTTAATTATTGAGGAATGCCATGCTGATGAGGAAAATGGTTGGTAAAGTATAATTCTATATTCTTTATTCCAATCTAATTCTGAAATGCGCGTTCATGGATGACAAGATATTGATTGATTTTCGTTGCTTTCCTCTGCCTGTGTGGATTGTTTTCAAGTATTTTGGTTTCTCTGGGAGTCCCTTTTTAAAGTAGAAGAAATAGCTAAGGTTTTGGCTGCTATTTCTAAACTTCGATATGTGGTAAAGCAAATCTTTGCTGAAACCTAATTATTAAGTATATATATATTGCTACCCTAATATTGATTTATATATATATATATATATATAGATATATATATATATATATGCTCTGTGCGTTTTCATGGTTTAAGAATATGTATACCATATCCTACTGAATTGTAAGAGATGATTAAAGAGTTGGTATCAGGAAGGGTATCCAGCCTTTAAACATTGCTTTAACCCTTTAGTGTTCGCATTATTCTGCCAAAATTAATGCTTTTTTTATCCACATCGCCTTGAACTAATCAGACATCATCTTGTAGCTATGAGATTTTGATGAGGTAGCTGTTAATTTTTAAAATGATATTGTAGGGTCGGTGTGAGAGGCCAGATCTGGCCAGTTTGAACATAAAACAGGTAGAATACTTTTGGCTGGATATGGCCAGTTTAAATGCCAAAGGGTTAAAGTGCACCATCCAACATACAGCATGGAAAAGTGGGTTTAAAAAGATAATGATGATATATACAAGGTCTGATCAACAAGTGTCAAAAAACATCACAGATGTGCATGCACCTCTGAGGGGAAATTGTCGAATTACCATCCATGAGTTAACAGAGGATGTGCAGATTAGTTACGGTTCATTGAAGACTTGGATACGAGATGCATGTCAGCCAAGTTTGTGCCAAAACTGCTTTCAGCTGACCAAGAATACACTTGTGTTTCAGTTGCACAAGATCTCCTTGATTGTGTTAAGAACAATGAAAACTTTTGGAAAACTTTGCGTAGGCCTCTGAGCAGGTATCGCCGAGCATCTGGCAAAATTTGATGCAGATTCTTTGCTCAGTTTTCTCTGCCATGGCCATTGCAACAATCACACACTACACACCTTCCTTCCAAGCACTGCTGCAAACAGTGGAAGTGAGCTAGGATGTTAAAACTTAGTGCACATGCACAGCAGAGTTCAAGGTCAAACTGTGCCAAGCGGCCTCACTCTTTTGTGTGCTTTACCCTCATTACTATGGCAACAGTCTGGAAACTTATTGGTCAGACCACGCATACTCTTTTACTTATTTCAGTCATTTGACTGCGGCCATGCTGGAGCACCGCCTTTAATCGAGCAACTCGACTCCGGGACTTATTCTTTGTAAGCCCAGTACTTATTCTATCGGTCTCTTTTGCCGAACCGCTAAGTTACGGGTACGTAAACACACCAGCATCGGTTGTCAAGTGATGTTGGGGGGACAAACACAGACACACAAACACAGACACAAATATTCATATATACATATATACGACGGGTTTCTTTCAGTTTCCGTCTACCAAATTCACTCACAAGGCTATAGTAGAAGACACTTGCCCAAGGTGCCACGCAGTGGGACTGAACCCGGAACCATGTGGTTGGTAAACAAGCTACTTACCACACAGCCAATTTGTCTGGGTGTGAAAACTAGATGCTGAGGGCCAACACGAAAGGTATGGTCCCAGCATTTAAGCACAAGAACCTTAAGAAAGCTGCTACGTTTATACATAGAGCACAAGGTAAACAACTTTGTCCAGCAGAAGCACGTCACCAAATATACGAGCAGGCAAGGACCATTCCTTACCAAAGTGAAAAAAGATGAAAACTTGCCTGGTACAGACATGCATCCTGATATGGATCCCTGTTCAAAACCATTCTTCAGAGCAAAGTTACAGGAGGATATAGAAAATCCTTGTTGGATAACATCAAGGACTAGATAGTTCTCAACACCACAGCCCTTTGGCATTTGAGGGAGGACAGGGACTAAAGTAGTGGCAACTCCAGCACTTGGGCTGTTCAGGCTTAGCCCGAGTATAAATTTAGTAGGCGCAGGAGTGGCTGTGTGGTAAGTAGCTTGCTTACCAACCACATGGTTCCGGGTTCAGTCCCACTGTGTGGCACTTTGGGCAAGTGTCTTCTACTATAGCTTCGGGCCGACCAAAGCCTTGTGAGTGGATTTGGTAGACGGAAACTGAAAGAAGTCCATCGTATATATATACATATATGTATATGTATGTGTGTGTATATGTTTGTGTGTTTCTGTTTGTCCCTCCAACATCGCTTGAAAACTGATGGTAGTGTGTTTACAGTTCGGCAAAGAGACCGATAGAATAAGTACTAGGCTTACAAAAACTAAGTAATGGGGTCGATTTTCTCGATGAAAGGTGGTGCTCCAGCATGGCCGCAGTCAAATGACTGAAACAAATAAAAGAGAGTAAAAGAGATGATAATAATTATTCTGCTGAAAGTGGTAATGGTAATGATGACAGTAGCACCCATTGGTTTCAATGTATGAGTGTTTGAAGGAAAAGGTATTTACAAAAAAAAAACAACTTTAAAAATAAAAGGAGCTGCATCTATTTGTGATGGATGTGTGAATGTAATTTGAGTCCAGGGATGGATTTTGCTATGTAATCACAAAGGGGACACTGGTGATTTTGATTTTTGCCTGGAATTGGACAAAAAATGTGTCTGTTGAATTAGAGCAAACCTGAACCAAACCAAAATGATAATAATAATTATGCATGTGGGGCCAAATCCTGAGTTTGGCTAAAAAAATGGCAATGAAAAAAAAAAATAGAGACCCTAATTATAGAAGCTTATGATCAAGTGATAAAAACAAGCAACTTGAGAAAATATAAGTATGGGGAGAAGGTATCAGAAAAATGTAGAGTGTGTGGAATTTGGAATGGCACATGTTGCAGAATGTCCCAAGCTGGCACAAGGAGAATATAAGAAATGGAGGCATGACCAAGCTGTGGAAGTTATACACTGCAAGCTTTATCAGAAATGGGGATTTGAAGTTAGAGGTACATGGTTTGACCATCATGTTGAAAGAGTGCTGGAGTTGGAGAAATGCAAAATTTTGTGGGGTTTTCCTATCCAAATGGATAAGAAGCTAGAAAATAACAGACCAGGCATAATCTCTATATATAAAACTGAAGTTGTCTGTGTGTGGCAGGTTTGGTGACCTTCAACTAACACTATCTCCTCCGAGACCCTGTGGCGCAAGTTGACCAAAATTGAAAGTATGATAGAAGGTTTGCCCTTCATTCTGTAGAAGATAAAAATCAAATCGGACCATGTTAAGATCAAAAATTATTTACATCAAAAAGGTGCATTTTTTTCTATGAAAATCCCTATTTTCCCCGATTTTTTTACTGCTGTGTCGCTATTTTTCGGTGTATGAAAAATGTTCACTTAAAGAGAATAACAAGCTACATAATGCAAAATTTTTACTTTTCAAAAATTCCATTTCTAAAGGGTCGAAACAAACCCGAGCAACGCCAGGCGATACTGCTAGTAATAATAATAGACAAAGAAAAAACAAAACTGCTTATTAATTGACCCATCATGTCTGTTTGATTTGAGGAAAGTGGATGAAAAACAAAAAAATATAATCCCTTAAAATTCAAAATTGCAAGAATTTGGATTATGGAAACTGTAAAGGTTGTGCATTGAGAACTGTAAGTTAACCCTTTAGTGTTCGCATTATTCCGCCAAAATTAATCCTTTTTTATCCACATTGTTTTGAATTAATCATGTAGCTATGAGATTTTGATGAGGTTGCTGTTAATTTTTTAGACAATATTGTAAGGTTGGTGTGAGAGACCAGATAGGGCTAGTTTGAACATAAAACAGGTAAAATATTTTTGGCCGGATATGGCCGGTTTAAATGCTAAAGATATAGACAAATGGTTGAATGAGATTGGAATAGAATGTCCCACATAGCTTCTACAGAAAATTTGCCTCTTGGTGACAGGAAAGGTTATCTGGAGGGTTTTAAGCACTTGAAAGACTATTGATAGTTTGTGGATGTCTAAGGTTACAAGTAGTGACCTACTATCCACATAAATTCACAGGATTAAGAACGAACTCGAGTCAAATCAACAACAACGATAATAATAATAATCCTTTCTACTATAGACACAAGGTCTGAAATTTTGTGGGAGGGGACTAAGTTGATTACATTGACCCCAATGTTTAACTGGGACTTAATTTATCGACCCCTAAAAGGATGAAAAGCAAAGTCGAATGACATAGGAGGGTAGGTTTGAGAGGCCAGATCTGGCCAGTTGGTTCCTATTTTACTCTACTGGACCCTAATAGCCATTCAATGTTTTGAAAAATCCTATTATATATTTTTATTTGGGCAGACCCCAGGGACTCCTTCTAAAATTCCTATTTTGGTTACTGCACATTCCCTTGTGTATGCTTAACTGTGTAAAAGAGTCTGGGTATGGATTTTGCTATGAAGTTGCAATGGGGACATTGATGATTTTGATTTCACCTGGGATTGGGTAAATGTGTCTGTTGATTGCAGGATATAATTAATTTTTTGTTCTTCTTCTATCACCACCATCTTCATTATCGTTGAACATCTGCTTTCCATGCTAGCATGGGTCGGATGGTCTGACTGAGAACTGGCAAGCTGGGAGGCTGCACCAAGCTCCAGTCTGATTTGGCAAGGTTTCTGTAGCTGGATGCTCTTCCTAATGCCAACCACTCTGAAAGTGTAGCAGGTGCTTTTACCTTCCACTGGCACGGGAGCCAGTCAGGTGACACTGGAATCGGCCACACTTGCTTTAAATACATCTACATGAACGACATGTAGATAGGTGCAGGCATGGCTGCTTCTCAACCACATGGTCCAAGCTTCAATCTCTCTGCATGGTACGTAGGGCACGTGTCTTCTACTGTAGTCTCGAGCCAACCAAAGTCTTCATCCTCATCCTCATCATTATCACTATTTGATGTCTGTTTTCCCTGCTAGCATGGGTTGGCTGGTTTGACTAGAACTGGTAAGGTCAGGAGCCATACCAGGCTGATACACTGGTATCAGCCACACTTGCTTTAGATACATCATCATCATCATCATCGTTTAACGTCCGCTTTCCATGCTAGCATGGGTTGGACGGTTCAACTGGGGTCTGGGAAGCCAGGAGGCTGCACCAAGCCCAGTCTGATCTGGCAGTGTTTCTACAGCTGGACGCCCTTCATAATGCCAACCGCACCGTGAGTGTAGTGGGTGCTTTTTACATGCCACCTGCACAGGTGCCAGACGAGGCTGGCAAACAGCCACGATCGGATGGTACTTTTTACGTGCCACATCTAAAGCAAAACTATTTCAGAGACCCATAAAATATCACTGTGGACCCAATGTACTATTTTGCTTGTGTGAACTCCTAAAAATCTTATGTGGGCTCTCAGGGGGTCATTTGGACCTAGGTTGAGAACCATCAGTCACACTCGAATGGTGCATTTTACATGCCACCAGTGCAGGTGCCAGTCAGGCAGCACTGGTATAACATCGTTTGACAACCAATGCTGGTGTGTTTACGTCCCCATAACTTAGCGATTTGGCAAAAGAGACCGATAGAATAAGCACTAGGCTTTACAAAGAATAAGTCCTGGGGTTGATTTGGTTCGACTAAAGGCGGTGATCCAGCATGACCACAGTTAAATGACTGAAACAAGTAAAAGAGTAAAAAAAAAATAAGTAACAAGATAAAAGACCAGTCTGACCTACATTTTGGAATTTAATGGGTGAAACAAAACGACACGCTTGTTAAATGACTTAAAATTGGAGCTCATCCGCTTTTGGAAAGAGGTTGAGCTTAAAAAACATGTTACATTGTTGTCCGTCAGGAGAATAACACTAGAGACTTGGGAGTAATTGCCGACAACAACCTCAATTGGAAATCCCGCATCAACAATAAAATCAATGTGGCTGACAAAATAAGCTTTTGGATCCTTATAACTTTCCAGTCCAGAAATCCAGATGTTAAAAATATTTTTATATTTTCTACTTGTTCACAGACCCAGCTGGAGTATTGGTTGATGTGATCCTTTGTGGTCTCCCCATATCAAAAAAAATATTTATGAAAATGGAGGTAGCTCAGCGAACAATTACAAAATATTAAAAAAAATATATAAAAATGAATAAATAAAAATAAAATAAAATACAAAAGAAAGGATCATCTCAAAGTGCTCAGACCCTATTTTCTCCATAATCTAATGAGACAATAATTTGATTAGTGGAAACTCAAAAAAAGCCTGATATGTATGTGTGTGTATGTGTGTAATATATATATATATATTGAGACCCTCTTCAGTCATGACTGACTGTGGGATTGCACCTAGAAAGTTACCCTCCCAGGCACAAGTTCGGGCAAGGTTGTTTATGGAAGATCAGCAGTCGCCCATGCATACCGACGTCCCCTCTCTACGCCACCAACATTATCTAAGGGAAAGGCAAAGGGGCCGATACAGCTTGGCACCTGTGACGTTGCAACACATTCTTACAGCTGAGTGAACTGGAGCACGTGAAATAAAGTGTCTTGCACAAGAACAAAACACGCAGCCTGGTCCAGGATTCGAACTCACACCTCACGATCGTAAGCTCTACGCTCTAACCACTGAACCATGCACCTTCACAATATATATATATAATAATGACGATGATGATATGATGATGATGATGTTGATGATGATGATGATGATGATGATGACTGTGGCTATTATCCAACCAGTTTGTTCTTGGTCTTTTGGTGGTTGGCTTGGCTTGAACTTGTCTTGTAATTCTTTCCTGTGATATTCCAATCAAACGTTCATACTACTGGAGCTACAGTGACCATTCAGTATGGAGAAGCAGTGGCTTGACCAAAGAAACCCCTTGATCTCTGAGCCACATACTCTATTGAATAATGTTACCCAAAGATCCTTGAGAGGAATCCCATTTTAACCACTTGTATTCAAAATTGTGCTCTTTCAGTCATTATCCGGCATTGATGACTGTTG
>NC_043021.1:9538800-9548800 GCF_006345805.1 Octopus sinensis
GACTTTTCGTCGAACGAATCGATCCCAGTACTCTCTCTACTCTTTTACTTGTTTCAGTCATTTGACTGTGGCTGTGCTGGAGCACCGCCTTTAGTCGAGCAAATCGACCCCAGGACTTATTCTTTGTAAGTCTAGTACTTATTCTATCGCTCTATTTTGCCGAACCGCTAAGTTACAGGGATGTAACACACCAGCATCGGTTGTCAAGCGATGTTGGGGGGACAAACACAGACACTCAAACGTATACACACACACACACATATATATATATATACGACGGGCTTCTTTCAGTTTCCGTCTACCAAATCCACTCACAAGGCTTTGGTCGGCCCGAAGCTATAGTAGAAGACACATACCCAAGGTGTCACGCAATGGGACTGAACCCGGAACCATGTGGTTGGTAAGCAAGCTACTTACCACACAGCTACTGCTACGCCTACTTATTTATTTTTTTCTTGAAGCCTGATACGTATTATATCGGCATTTCTTGCTGAACCGCTAAGTTACGGGGACGTAAATACATCAATACCAGTTGTCAAGCGGTAGAGGGGTGTGGAACAAATACACACACACAAACATACATATATATGACAGGCTTCTTTCAGTTTACGTCTACCAAATCTATTCAGAAGGCTTTGGTCAGTCTGAGGTTATTGTAGAAGATACTTGCCTAAGGTGCCACGCAGTGGGATCGAATTCGGAACCATGTGGTTGGGAAGCAAGCTTCTTACCACACAGTCACTCCCAATTTTTCAAAAATTTCAATAAAGTTCTTTGAAAATTATTGATTCCTCTTATGATTTATTTCAGATTTAAAAAGCCATTGAATTTAACTGAGTCCTTCTGAATCTACCGAGGTCCTTATATATATATGTGTATGTGTGTGTGTGCAACGAAATCTCCTTAAACTAGAAACCCTTAAATATGTATTACCCTAGCCAAGAAGAACAACCACACGATATCATTGTATAGTATAAAGCAAACAACTAAAACCACCTTAAAAAAACAAAAAAAAAAATAAGAACCTGTAGCGGGGATTCGAAATCGAATTCCTGGATAAGCAGTCAAACATCACAACCATTTCACCTGATCAGTCTAATAAGCAACCAATCAGTGCTAAGCCAACGCGTGATTTAATCTTCTAAAATTTTCTTGTGCCCTATAAAAGGCCGCTTCTGACGGTAATTAAATGCAGAATGTTGAAGCAGCTGAGCGATATGTGCCTCCATTCTTGTCACATCAGATGGTTCCAGATATTTGCGCAGACTTCCCCAGGTTCTTGGACAGACTGAACTAAACATTCACACAGGGTCTCATGAATAACTTGTTCGAACGCGCGCGATTTTTTCATTGTTTCCATAGTCTGTAGTTATTGTCGTCGATATCTGTACAAAGGCCAACATAGTTTGTCTTTACGTGCGATAATAAAATATTCCGCTAAAGACTCGAGGTTGTTTCTTCAGTTACTTCTTTACGCAGCCCAAGAAACATACTTTCATTCAGCAACTCAGATACCACCACAGACCAGACGACACAAATGCTCAGTCGACAATAGACCAGACGACACAAATGCTCAGTCGACAACAGACCAGACGACACAAATGCTCAGTCGATAACAGACCAGACGACACAAACGTTCAATCGACAAAACCAAGTATCCTTTAACAAACTCAACCTTTTTGAGAATGAGGGACAACTAAGAACAACGAAACCACAAGACATAACAGATTCAGAGAGAACAAACACTTCGAACATATACTCCTGTCATCAGCTGCCATACAAATATCATTATGATAAATTTTGGAAGTATACTTTAGTCACCATGGCTAATATCAGAAAATGTGGCATACACGGAGTATAATTATCTTATCTATGCGCCCTTTTCAAGCCTAGCCAGGCTCATGGGCCCGGTTTCCCTGTTTCTATGGCGTATGTGTTCACCCCAGCTGGACGGGATGCCAGTCCATCGCAGCGTTACTCAAGAAACAGGAAGAAAGAGTGAGAGAAAGTTGGGGCGAAAGAGTACAACAGGGGTCGCCACCACCCCCTGCCGGAGCCTCGTGGAGCTTTAGGTGTTTTCGCTCAATAATCACACACACAGCGCCCGGTCTGGAAATCGAAACCGCGATCTTCCGACAGTTAGTTCGCTGCTCTAACCACTGGGCCATTGCACCTCCGAGTATAATTATAATATAGCTTTTATTAAATTTCCAGGTGCTTATGCAAAACGTTGACATAATACTAAATTTCAAAAGAAAAATAATTATTACTGTCATTTATGCCATCTACTTCTCCCAATCTTTCTATGATTTTTTCTGTTTCATATTGTGTGTGGTGGAGAAGGGGTGTTTCGTTGCCTGCTACCACACCTAGTATGTGTACTCCTACTCCTCCCATGTAAACTGCATCTCTGTTTTACTCTTCCCATCTTTACATAATGCAAAGAGTGACTGAAGAAACCAATAAATCAACCAACATTTATAATATCTGCTATGATTAAATGATATCTATCTATCTATATCCCCCTGTATACACACACACACACACACACACACATATATAGGGACTACAAGAGAAGTTTAACTAGGCGGAGAAAAATTACTTTATGGCTCCCGAGACGGGGAGGAGTTTCTCGAAATCTTAGGGTACTGAAGCCTTCTTTGTTTGCGGGAGTGGGTAAGAAGAAGCCCCGGGTCTACATACCGGCTGAAGCGTGCTCCCCTGAACCCTTTACACATTCATACATATATAAATGAAATGTTTGTAAAATCATTTGAGCAATGCAGGTGAGGAGTTAAGTAAGGTGATGTCAATGAATGAAAGCTAAGAGAAAAAAAATCTTGCATTGTTCTATATAGGCTATTTAACGATCCAATAATATTTCGGAAAATGTTCTCCTTTTCAAATTGAAGAAAATAATCAAAGCGTTCGGAGAAATATGTTATTGTTGGTAGCCACAAGCGCGCGAACCGTAGTGAATATGCAACTGTGTTTTATATATTTCTTTTGTCATATCTTTTTATTTAAAATTGGTTTTGCTATATTTCAGTATGAATTCGTTACATTCGTTTGAAGTGGTAAAGTGTCTAAGAACATCAAATAATTCTTCTGAGTCTGGTCACCCGAATAAAGTACTTCTAGATAAAAAGTAGAACTCGCAGGAAAAACTGAAAAATCAAAGCAATACTTTAGGTTAAAACTAGGCCATAGTCTTTTGGTGACATCTTTTGAAAGAAAGCCTGCTTTCTCCACGCACTCAAACACACGCAGAAACATTTATAAAATGTATGTGGTGGTAGTCTCTCGTAGTCTGAGAAGGACGGTTCCGCAATCTCTTGCTGAACAACCTGCACAGATGATTCGTTTATTGTGATTAAATGTTTGTGTTGCAAATAAGCTCGCTCCCTTCCTGAATTCGATGATGTCAGAACAGGTCAGGTGTTGAAGTAATCGCAGAAGAAATGTGGCTAATGGCGTGAGTCTTGATTGGAAGAAAAGAAGAAGAAGAAGAAGAAGAAGAAGAAGAAGAAGAAGAAGAAGAAGAAGAAGAAGAAGAAGAAGAAGAAGAAGAAGAAGAAGAAGATGAGGAAACGGCCATCCAATAGCTGGGAGTAAGAGACCTCTAGTCGTTGTTTAGACATCTCTTTAGGAGAAAGGAAATTCCAAAATAACATCCGCCTCATTGCAAAGCCAGAAACCTTGCCCTTGCTTGTCTCTGATCTACTTGACTGAATTTTGCGATGTTGTGCAAGCTATTATTTACTGAACTAATTTTAAATTTCAGTACGGCATTGTTGGGAGCCGTTGTCTTTACCAATCCAAGAAAAGATAATTAGCCCCAGCTTTTGTCTTTAACATCCAGGATATGATAATCTGTCGGTGATGGTCATAGACATGTACGAGTTGACAGTCACTATGTATGTATATATTTATATAAATGAGTGTGAAGGCGCATGGCTCAGTGGTTAGAGCGTCAAGCTTTCGATCGTGAGGTTGTGAGTTCGAATCCCGGACCGGACTGCGTGTTGTGTTCTTGAGCAAGACACTGCATTTCACGTTGCTCCAGTTCACTCAGCTGTAGAAATGAGCTGCGGCGTCACATGTGCCAAGCTGTATCGGCCCCTTTGCCATTCCCTTGGATAACACTGGTGGCGCGGAGAGGGAAGGCCGGTATGCATGGGCGACTGCTGGTCTTCCATAAACAACCTTGCCCGGACTTGTTCCTCGGAGGGTAACTTTCTAGGTGCAATCCCATGGTCAGTCATGACCGAAAGGAGGTGGGGGTCTCAGCAATATGAATAAGTGTATGTTAATTAAGATAAAAATATATCCTCCAGATACAAAAGAAAATACATCGCGATGCAAACTCATTTATATAATGGAGAAGGCAAACTTTAAAAATATGCATCTTCACTGTTTGAGTCACAGCATCCGATGTTTTGTAAAAATTTCCCACACGGATATAGTTTTGCATGCTAATTACGAATATTGCGTTTATGTTTTAAAGAAAGTTAGGAACCTGTAAAGATAAAAATATTTTCTAATTTTCCCCCAATCAGAAACCTCCATTTTCGTCAAACCTGAAATCACAATTGTTTTGTGCTGACGATCTCAGGAGGAGGGCCTTGTTATTATTTTTTTAATATAAAGAAAATAACAACATTAAGGTTGCGAATTAAGTTTAGTGTTAGAGTTTAGGGTTTAAGATTAGAGTTGGGATTTAGAGTTAGGGTTAAGTGTTAGTGTTTAAGGTCAGGTATTGGGGTTTATGAATTAGGATTAGAGTTAGATTTAAGGCTTAGGACTAGGGTTTAGTTTTAGGGAACATGGTAAGGGATTGAGGTTTAACGTTAAAAGTTTAGGGTCTAGAGCAGTGGTTCTCAACCGGGTTCTTGTAAGTAGGGTTTAGTTTTAGGGAACATGATAAGGGGTTGAGGCTTAACGTTAAAAGTTTAGGGTCTAGAGCAGTGGTTCTCAACCGGGTCCTTGTAAGACTTTGTGGTGGGGGGTCTACGCAAGTAAAATAGTAAATTGGGGTTCACAGTACAATTTTAAGGGTCCATGAAAAAAAATGCTACTTTGGATGTTTATTGCAAGAAAGAGTTAGGTTTCTTTCTCTCACATTTTACATAGTTCAACCTACACAAATGAATGTATGAAAGACAATATAGGAATTTTGAAAGAAATATTTTAGGGGATTCACCAGAATAAAACTAGTAATCAAAGAAATAAAACAGAAGTCATAGGTTCAGGGGTGGTTGTGTTGTAAAAAGCTTGCTTCTCAACCACATGGTCTTGGGTTCAGTCCTACTACATGGCACCTTGTGCAAACCTTGCGAGTGGATTTGGTAGACGAAGATTGATAGAAGCCCGTTGTGTGTGTGTGTGTGTGTGTATTTGTCCCTCACCACCGCTTGACAACCGGTGTTAGTGTGTTTACGTTCCAGTAACTTAGCGGTTCGGCAAAAGTGATCCGATAGAATAAGTACCAGGCTTTCAAAAAAAAAAAAAAAAAACACCGGAGTCTATTCATTCGACTGAAAATTCTTCAAGGTGGTGCCCCAGTATGGCCGCAGTCAAATGACTGAAGCAGGTAAAAAAAAATAAATAAAGGGGTCCATAGACAAAAAAATGGTTAAGAACCACTGATCCAGGGTTAAATTTTAGTTTTAGTGTATAGTCTTAGGGGTCAGAGTTTAGTGTTAAAGGTTAAGATTTAAGATTAGGGCTTAAGGTTAGGACAAGGGTCAAACCTATTAGAAAATTGCTGCCTTGCTTCGAACAATATCGTTGATTTGTTTGCTTTCATTCCGTAACTCTTCTTGATATCTCGAAAGGTTAACATTTTCATTTTCTTTCCATGAAAATTGTCATCTTTAAAGGTTTCGTATGGCTTTCATTTTCTTTCATTAAATGCTTTTTTTATTCATCAAAATAACTAAATGCATAAAGAAGCATAGAAATTATTTGCGGTACGTCGACGTTGGAGGCTGCTGTGTAAATTTACCAAAAAATATCGATCTTTTAAAGCCCGTTATTATTATTATTATAATGTTTTTTTTTCATCATTAATTTCTCGGAAAAATGGAGGTGCTTCTCGTAATTATCATGTAAAACTACGGAGAACGAAAATAAAACCGGGCACAGCAATTCCAAAAGAAAGAAAAAAAGATTTAAAGTTCTTATAATTAGTATATTGAGGTTTCATATACATTTGAAATAATAGATTGTGAAGTGTGCAGACACATATATGTGTTAATGTGTGCGTGTGTGTGTGTGTGTGTGTGTGGTGTGTTGTGTGTGTGTGTGTGTGTGTGTCTGTGTATGTGTGTGTATGTACACCCACACATATGTTTATGTACATATACGTTTGTGTAGTTGTCTTGCAAGATTCTTAACGTGAAATGGTGTGTTGAAGCAAATATTGTTTTACTTGAGGACGGTCATATCTTGCCAATTAAACACACGCACTATATATTTGGTCTTCACTTTATGTGTGTGTGTATATATATATATATATGTATGTATGTATGTATGTATGTGTACATATATATATATATGTATATATATATATATATATAATTATATATATATGATGTATATGTTTTTATCATTTAATTGATAAAAATATATAATATATAATATATATATATATCTATATATATATATATATATATAAACATAAATATATGTGTGTGCATATATATATATATATAATGAATGCGAAAATTAATTTCTGTGCAGTGTGTCACAATAATCCCCCTCTCTCACTATTCAATGACACTCCTACTATTCCTCATGATGGTAGATGAAATACCGCTAGGCATTTCACCCGGCGTGCTAAGATTCTGCCAGCTCGCCGCCTTGATATAATATAATATCATATGATATAATATGATATAATATAATATAATATAATATAATATAATATAATATAATATAATATAATATAATAACCGTGAATGTATGTATGTCAGTGTGTCACACTTCCATTACCGCGATTGTTTACGGCGATTTTTTTTTACATGATTATTATTTTTTTTTTGCGACGAATATGATTATCATTGGGATATGACTTTGGAGGAAGCAATTGCAAAACATTCTCCGAAGCATTTCAGAGATCTGTTTGCAGATAGGGCAGCTTTTAAGCGAGCATATATATATATATATATATATATATATATTAATAACATAAATAATATATAAATATATGCATATATGCATACATATATGTACATACCTACACATATATGTATATATACATGCATATATGGGTACAGAACACACAAAAAAAAAAAACGTGGACACAATGAGAAACGAAAACATAAAAACAAAAACATAGAAAACGAACTTTTTTTTTTCGAACAACAAAAAAACCCAAAACAAACAGAACCGAGATATGCAACCGCTGTATGAAAACATATGCATATTGGGTTCTAACAACTGGTTATTATTATCGCGGTGCCTAAGCGAAATCATCACACATAAATCCCACCACACACACACCACCACTGCTACAACCCCCACCACACGTATATATATATATATATATATATCTTTTATCTTTTACTCTTTTCAGTCATTAGACTGCGGCCATGTATCAACCCCAGTGCTTACTGTTTATAATCCTGGTACTTATTCTGTCGGTCTCTGTTGCCGAACCATTAAGTTACGGGGATGTACACACACCAGCACCAGTTGTCAAGCGGCGAGCTGGCAGAAACGTTAGCACGCCGGGCGAAATGCTTAGCGGTATTTCGTCTGCGTTACGTTGTGAGTTCAAATTCCGCCGAGGTCGACTTTGCCTTCATCCTTTCGGGGTTCGATAAAGTAAGTACCAGTTACGAACTGGGGTCGATGTAATCGACTTAATACCTATGTCTGTCCTTGTTTGTTCCCTCTGTGTTTAGCCCCTTGTGGGTAATAAAAAAATAGGTTGTGGGGATAAAAAACGTATACGTATACAACTGGACGGGAAACAGACATTGAGGGTCCCTAATTCTTCATCAGTTTCGCACCATTAATGGTAAAACCGAGGACTTCCCATATTGGCGGTGCCTGCGAAAGTTGCAGAGAATGTAGGGCCCCAAGCAAACAAAACAAAGAAGATGGAAAAAGACGAAATAAACGAGCAAAATACGGTCCTACGACCGACCAAAAGGACAAGAATGGTGGGTAACGCTTAGAAGAGGTCCTGAAGGATATAAAAAAAAACAGCAAATAGCAAGACAGAGAAATATATATATGATGAATAGCTTTGCAGAAACCATGGTACGCTTTGTTTTCTGACTTTATAATCATCTCATAATAATGACTTTTATGACTTTTATTACTACCTCAGTCCATCTAAATGTATATATTTGTCGTTACCTTTCATAAAAAGCCTTTTTTTTTTATTTACAATGTGCATTTTCGTTGATTTTTCATATTTTACCCTTACATTTCCACGTGTATTTTATATTTTCTTTTTGTAACATATTTCTACTATATATATATATATATATATATATATATATATGTGGTGGCTGTTTACTGCTTATGCAAAGTTTGACCACCTCCTTTACCTACACCTTAGCACCATTATGGCATCTGATGTGGTTTTTTAAACCAGACAATGTGCACCTCCGATTTGGACCACCAAGAGCTGCAGATAAGTTCTGCTCTTTGTGAATCGTAAAATGTCTCTTGAGGCCTCCGTTGGATTTGTAAACCTTCTGGCATACACTGCATTTAAAGGTGTGCACAGACGTATAGGCAGAATAGTTGGTGGCGGTTTCTTTTCCATGCGGTTCGCAGATGAGATTTGAGGCCAGCAAAAGACAGGCATGGTCTGTCACAGACTGTGCACACAAAAAAGGTCATTGTCATTCACCATCTCGATCGTTACATTCTTCTATATATTTGTGAAAAGGGTGGACGTTGTCTCACAAGCAGTTGTGCAGGCAAAAGTGTTAGTAAATGTGGTCGGATTGAACTGAAAATTTGCATACCTATGTTAAGAGTGCCGGGGAGTTTGCATGGAAACTTTGATTTTGCTCAATTGAAAGGTGTGGCCTCTAGGGCAAAATTCCTCATCTTTAAAATGTGGCTCGAGTAGACGCGAATGAAATATCGGGTTATAATCCTAGTATATATATATATATAATACTGCTTGGTTTGTAAGCTTAAAGGGCTCAAAACTGATCTTAGATTCAAATATTCAATATCGGCTATTTTTCGTCGATACTAAGTTCTAAATATAGTCTGAGAAGCCATAACTGGCGAAACAGTCATCAATGGTAAATCACACACACACACACACACACACACATATACACATACACACACACACACATATACACATACACACACACACACACACTACGAGAAAAGTTCGGTAATATATTTTGGATGATCCAAAAGTCAGGTGTCGAGAAGTTATCATGCTGTGTACAGACATGAAAAGGTAGACCTTTTTCTGGGGAACCGACTACACGTTGGGATAGCCCCAAGAATTATAGGTTATAGAACCAGCTAAAATAATATCAATATAATAGTATATATCTATCTATCTATCTATTATCTATCTATCTATCTATCTATCAGGAGTGGCGGTGTGGTAAGTAGCTTGCTTACCAACCACAAGGTGTCACGCAGTGACACCTTGGGCAAGTGTCTTCTACTATAGCCTCGGGCCGACCAAATCCTTGTGAGTGGATTTGGTAGACGGAAACTGAAAGAAGCCCGTCGTATATATGTATATATAAATATTTGTGTGTGTGTGTTTGTGTGTCTGTGTTTGTCCCACCCCCCACCGCCCCAACATCGCTTGACAACCGATGCTGGTGTGTTTACGTCCCCGTAACTTAGCGGTTCGGCAAAATAGACCGGTAGAATAAGTACTAGGCTTACAAAGAATAAGTCCTGTGGTCGATTTGCTCGACTAAAGGTGGTGCTCCAGCATGGCCGCAGTCAAATTACTGAAACAAGTAATATATTTATATATATATAAATTAGAGAA
>NC_043021.1:9553800-9565399 GCF_006345805.1 Octopus sinensis
CTATATTTTTGTTCGCCATACATACATATATACAAACCAACACGTTTTATACATGTTAACAAGTTCCTTAACGTGAAAGTGAATGGATAGGGTTGGGTATATAACCATATACACATGGCTTCGCGTATAACATCTTTCTGAATTTATATACATATATATACACACACACACACACACACACCTACATCTCTCTTCCCCATTGATATTCCTTTCGATGTATGTTTACATAAACACAATAAACATACATATGTCACGTTTTTGTGTGTCTATATGCCTACAGGAAACACTTTTTGTTTATGTAAATAAATTATAGTTGTGTGTGTGTGTGTGTGTGTGTGTGCTCATGATTATAAAAAAAACTTATGAAGAAATGTTATGTTTGTATTGAATGATCTATCGTATTTATATGGTAGATCACCCGAAGAATTCATCACTCAAGATCAGTTATGGCCAACCTGTGGCCCGTGAGACTTTCTGAATGGCACGTCTGAGGAAATATTACCTTGAAAAATCTTAGTAATGCGGCCCGCTTCTTGATAAAGGTTGCGCATGAAACGGCCTACTTCTCGAAAAATCGAGAAGTAGGCCGTTTCATGTTTGAAGCTCCGATGAAGCTATAAGGTGAAACTCAAGCACTCAACTATGGGTGCATTGCAATTTATAGCAGAAACAACTGCAAGCCAATGAAGTTAATAACATAACTGTTTATTCCTTTGTCATCCCAAACTCTTATACACACACACACACACATATTATATATATAGAGAGAGAGACAGAGAGGGTGTGTGTGAAAGAGAGGGAGAGAGAGAGACAGACAGACAGAGATAGAGAAAGAGAGAGAGCAATAAGAAATGGGGGGGGGATCAATACGTGGTATTCATCAACTTTTACACATTATATTATGTCAATTTCTTTATTTATTTACTAAAAGGCCAATTATAACAATATACATACATGTATAACATATTATGCTTTACGTATATAATATATAAAGATTGTCTAAAAGTTGATGAATAAATACCACCAATTGATCCCCTCCATTTTCTTATTGCTCTATAAATTAATGGTAAAATATCTCTTTACCTTCACCCATTTAGGTAATGTAATTGCCATGCAATAAAAAACACTTGTGTATTAATAATTGGGCATCTACCAACAGTATATTGGATAGATATTATCCCTTAGTTGGTTGGATTCACAACCTCTCACTTTTGGCATATATATATATATATATACATATATATATATACATATATATATACATATATATATATACATATATATATATATATATATATATATATATATATATATATATATATATATATATATATATATATATATAACGGGAAGCTTTATGAAAATAAACAAAAGACGAAGGCAGGTTTACGGAAATAAACAAAAGACGAAGGCAGGTGGAATACAAACAAACAATTGTATTAGTATGGCGCTCAGGAATATAAATAAAACAAGTCTTTTACGTTTCGAGCCTACGCTCTTCAACAGAAAGATACACAGAAAGGAAACACAGAAAGAAGGACACATATATATATATATTATATATATGGTATATATATACATACATATATATATTATATATATTGTATGTAAGCATGTATGTGTGCGCGCGCGTCTTTGTGCTTGTCCCCACGACGACGACGACGACGACGACGACCACCACCACCACCACCACCACCACCACCATCACCACTTAACAGCTGTCGTTGGTTTGTTTACGTCTTCGTAAATTAGCGTTTCGACAAAAGAGACAGATGAAAAATAAGCACCAGATTTTAAGAAATACGTCCTGGAGTTGATCTGTGGTGCCCCGGCATGGCCGCAGTCCAATGACCGAAATAAATTAAAAAGGTAGAGTTATATCACACGGGAATCGATTTATGATGTTACGATGCATGCCCTAATTACAGTTAAGTGCATGCCGGGTGAACTGAGAGTGAGGTTCCGTAGGTGTAGCAAGCTAGGGTAACGATTCTTGTATATATATATATATATATATATATATAAGGCGATCTTTCGTCTCTGGTAGACCTTTCCGTCGTTTTCCGTAAAAAAAAATTATTTTTTTTACATATGGGCTTGCGGGAACTTTTGAAGTAATATACATACATATACACATACACCGAGTAAAAAATTTCAGTTATCTCTTTCTTTCACACATTACTCTGTCTCTTCACACACACTAACAGAAGCACTTCACTTACACAACATACTGTCTGTCTCCCACACCCCATCAAACACACACACACACACACACACATGTCCATCAATGCTCCCATGCACGGTAACTTCAAAAGAACTTCCCTCGTCATACAATCGCTTTCTCTTAGTCTCTTTCGTTCTCATTACTTCAAAAGTTCCCGCAAGCCCATATGTAAAAAAAAAAATTTTTTACGGAAATCGACGAAAGATCGCCATATATATATATAAATGCCTCTGTGTATGCGTTTGTTTTGTTGAATTGTCACAACATAAAAGTACAAGAGAGGAGGCGGTGGTGGGAAATATGGCGGCATGGTCAGACAGTTGGTCGATCGATAAGATATGGCTAGTTTGCATATTTGTTACAGGTTCGTTTGTTTACTAAGTGGCGCGGGATTCGATCGCAGAACAAACGGACTACGGAGTGACTTACAAACAGCAACGATGTCGTCGACAACGACAGTGATGATGATGATGATGATGATGATGATGATGATGATGGTGGTGGTGGTGGTGTGGTGGTGGTGGTGATTCTTTTTAATTTTGGTACGAGGCCAGCAACTTTGAGGTGGAGGGTGCCAGTCGGTAACATCAACTTCCACTCCACCCTACCACTGGTTGATGTAACCGAGTTGCTGGTTTTCTTGTATTTCATCGAGTGCAAAAAGGATGGAAAAGGTAACGCTGACCTCGGCAGGATTTGAACTCAAAACATCGAAGGTAGAAATAATGATAATGATTTCTTTGTTTACAGCCACAAGGGAGAAGGACAAGAGACGGACAAAACAGAGACAGGTTATAAAATGTGTGAGTGGTTTTACAAAGAAATTTAACGGAATATGATGATATATCAACAGTGTACAAAATATGGTAACGCACCACCAAGGAAAGCCCACAGGTTCGAAATGGCTCCGATTACTAAATACAAGTCCCCTCTCTTGGGTGTCCCCACCAACCCGGCCTACTACGAGTAGGTTCATGTATTCGGCTATGTATTTCAACGGAGAGTTGGCGAAATGCGTGGCCGTATTTCGTCTACCGTTACGTTCTGAGTTCAAATTCCGCCGAGGTCGACTTTGTCTTTCATCCTTACGGGGTCGATAAATTAAGTACCAGTTACGCACTGGGGTCGATATAATCGACTTAATCCGTTTGTCTGTCCTTGTTTGTCCCCGCTGTGTTTAGCCCCTTGTGGGTAGTAAAGAAATAGGTTATGTATTTCAATCTCGTTCTATCTTTCCGGACATTTAATGGAGCGGGTCACATTCTCCTCTTCATCCTCTCTTTCTTCTTCAAGTGGAACTTGCAAAAAGTCGATGTGGTCTTGGGGCGAATAAGAGTTTGTCCTCAATCCTTTCAGTTGCTGTCCAGCACTTAAGAATTGTCGCCATAGCCATTAGGCAGGAAAACGGTCTGCTCTTTCCAGAGGAAAGTAGGACGGATCCGGTTTATCGGCAGAGTCCATCACAATGGATTCGTCCTGCATTCGACAACAGCGGTTCGACGGAACTCAACAAGTCAGCGGATATTCAGACAACGAACGAATTGTATGAGTAACAGTTTCGTCTCGCTAACCATATCTTGTATAGGCAATGTACCACGCCATCCCACACGTAGCATTTAACAGGTCAAAGATTTCTGGAAGTTATCCATAGTTGCCAATCTGAAAGTTCTCCGACAGTTAATTATTGTCCAAGTCTCATTAGGCCGAGAGCGTCTTCGTTCTTTTCCCATTACCAAGCTCTCTGGAGACAGCTAACGTGGAAAATCCACGGATCACATTAGCCGACTGACAGAGGGCAGACAACATCACACCGAGCTATGTAAAGTAATAGCCAGTAATCTCTGCACAACAGTAACGATTTACACCCGACTCCACAACTGAGAACTTCTTTTTCTTCAAAAGCACGCACGCACGCGCACACACACGCACACACACACACACACACACAAACGAACACGCACACACACATACAATGTCGCGTACACGTATGTACGCCACACGCCGTACGTGTGTCTTTGTCGCTATGCTTATATGTTTACTGATGTAAACCAATCTGGAATGGGAAGAGCTTGCTTGCCTTGAAGAAATCTAAGCGTCTCGATAAATGGTACCCGATTAAAATAGATTCAGGGACCGACATGATTGAATAACCCTTTAAGAGGGTAAACCAGCATGGCTGCATACAATGACAAACCGGTGAAAGAAGTATGTATGTATGTATGGATGGACGGACGATAGGGTGTATGGATAAATGAAATGATGGATGGATGGATGTATTTTTGCTTGTATGTATGTTTGTATTTACATATTTTTGTTTGTGTGTATGTTTGTATATATGCATACATGTGCGCATGTATTGTATGTATGTATGTATGTATGTATGTATGTATGTATGTATGTGTGTGTGTGTGTGTGTGTATGTATGTATGTATGTGTGTATGTATGTATGTATGCATGTGTGTATGTGTGTGTATGTATGTATGTATGTGTGTATGTGTGTGTATGTATGTATGTATGTATGTATGTGTGTGTATGTATGTATGTGTGTGTGTATGTATGTATGTATGTATGTATGTATGTATGTATGTGTGTGTGTATGTATGTATGTATGTATGTATGTGTGTATGTATGTATGTATGTATGTGTGTATGCATGTATGTGTGTATGTGTGTATGTATGTATGTATGTATGTATGTATTAACGTGTGTGTATGTATACAGGTGTTTGTATGTACATACGTTTGTTTTTTACAGAGTATGTTTGAGTGTATGCTTGTAAGAATGTATAAATGTGTGTGTATGTATACAGGTATGCTTGTATGCATATATGTTTGTTTTTTACCGAACATGTCTGAATGTATGTCTGTAAGAATGTATAAATGTGCGTGTATGTATACAGGTATGCTTGTATGCATATATGTTTGTTTTTTACCGAACATGTCTGAATGTATGTCTGTAAGAATGTATAAATGTGCGTGTATGTATGCAGGTATGGTTATATGCATATACGTTTGTTTTTTTACTGAGTATGTTTGAATGTATCTTTTTTATCTTTTATCTTTTACTTGTTTCAGTCATTTGACTGCGGCCATGCTGGAGCACCGCCTTTAGTCGAGCAAATCGACCCCGGGACTTATTCTTTGTAAGCCCAGTACTTATTCTATCGGTCTCTTTTGCCGAACCGCTAAGTGACGGGGACGTAAACACACCAGCATCGGTTGTCAAGCAATGCTAGGGGGACAAACACACAAACACACACACACACACACACATATATATATATATATACATATATACGACAGGCTTCTTTCAGTTTCCGTCTACCAAATCCACTCACAAGGCATTGGTCGGCCCGGGGCTATAGCAGAAGACACTTGCCCAAGATGCCACGCAGTGGGACTGAACCCGGAGCCATGTGGTTGGTTAGCAAGCTACTTACCACACAGCCACTCCTGCGCCTTAAAAAAGAACCTTTTAGCACGAGTGGGGTATGTCTGTAAGAATGTATAAATGTGCGAGTATGTATACAGGCATGTTTGTAGGCATATACATTTGGTTTTTTTACCGAATATATTTGAACGTATGTTTGTAAGTATGTATAAATGTGTGTGTACGATTTGTATATCAAGCAACAGGTTCAATGCCTGTAAGAAAGAAAAGAGAACGGTCGAAGAAAGAGAGGAAGAGAAGGTGGGGAGAAAAACAGACAAGCTGGCATAAACATAGATATATACAGACAGACGGTAAACGGGACGAGGTAGAAAGGCAGACAGACAGGCAACGAGATAGACACGCGCGAGCACGCAGACATCTTTTCCTTTCTTTTCATCTTTCACTTGCCTTGATTCGTTGGACCGCGGCCAAGCTGGAGCACCGCCTTGAATGCTTTTTTTTAGTCGAAGGAATTGACCCCTGTACTTATTCTGTTTTTTTTTTAAGCCTTGTGCTTATTCTATGGCCTGTGTTCTGAACCGTTAAATTACGGGAACGTAAACAAACCAACATCGGTGGTGGGGACAAGCACAAACACGCACACACACACGCACATATTGAAAGAGAGAGAGAGACAGACAGACAAATATGTATACCTATGTCTGTATATGAATTTTTGTGTGTGTGTACTTGTGTGTGTGTGTAGCATTCTTGATCATGGTTCTGCTCGATCAGAGCTAACCTGCAGCTAAGCAAGACGTGAAGGTCATGCTTGGAATGAAACTGACTCGGCGTTAAGCATCATTGAGACGCAATTGCCACGACTGTAACGCTGATTACAGATCTACTCGTTCAGGACTGATGGTCACGGTTAGTAGAATACCAGTCATCAAGTCTAATGAATATATAACACACAGACATACAAACATACACACACACACATACACACACACACACATACACACACACACACACATATATATATATACGACGGGCTTCTTTCAGTTTCCGTCTACCAAATCCACTCACAAGGCTATAGTAGAAGACATTTGCCCAAGGTGCCACGCAGTGGGAATGAACCCGGAACCATGTGGTTGGTAAGCAAGCTACTTACCACACAGCTACTCCTGCGCCTATACATATATGTGTGTGTATATATGTGTGTGTATATATATATATATATATATATATATATATATATATGTATGTGTGTGTGTGTGTTTGTTTGTGTGTGAGTATATATATGAGTGTGTGTATATGTGTGTGTGTGTGTGTATATAGATAGAAAAATAGAAGCATACATACATACAAACATACATACATACATATATATATGTATCTATAAGAAACAGGTTGTGTAAATATACATATGTACGAATTGAATTGATGGAATTTGCAGTATATTACTGGTATAGAGTTTTGGCTGACTTGGTAGCTGATTATTTTCGTTGTAGATTTATTTAAACGTTGTCACTTTCTCATATACTGAAAAATGTATTTGTTAGTCTAAGTGTGTGTGTGTGTGTGTGTGTGTGTGTGTGTGTAAAACAGATACACACACAGACACACATTTGAGAACTTCAGCAAAAGTTCGAATCACAGCCAAGACTTTTTTCTTCCCTAACTTGTTAGTTTAGTCTGGGAGACGGAGGGGGGCTTCATAGATCCTGTGGGACCGGTGAAATAGATGCCGTTAACGTGCTACATAAACTGTCGACTGCATAAAATAAACATGTTTAGAGTAAGAACACCAGAGGACTAATGTCCTGGGTGGAAAAGGACTGGAATTAGTTCGTGGTTGAGGTGGCTGTTGTTGAAGGTGGTGGTGGTGGTGGTGGGGATACAATATGTTTGATGAAAGGCGGAGGGATGAGTAAAGGAAAGAGTGCTTGAGTAGAAGGGACAGGAATCCAGCTAAAGATCCGAAGAACAAGAGCAGAGGACATACTAATTAAGCTGTAGGAAAGTCAAACAAGAGACAGCGTGTAAGTGGGCCAGAGGTTAGAAGTGTGTTTGTGAATGACCGGACATTCTATGGACGTTGTCCAACATGTGTGTATGGAAGTAGAAAAACGGAAAGAGAAAAAAAGAAAGAAAAATAAAGCAACGTAGGACTCGTATTTAAACTAAGAAACCAAAATATAAAGCAGACAACTCAAAACCACTCGACAGATTTTATTCGTGGGAGTACGTGACTGTACGGCCTCTTAGAGAAATCTTACATGGTGGAACGAGACTGTTTTCGGGGTGCCCCGCGGGTAGATAGATGGGTTTCCCAAAATCGAAGTGAGCTATTGCCTCTTCTTTTCACAGCTCACCACCTTGGGTCTCCGGGATGCTGACCAGTGTACTGAAAACCCCCATTTATAACCATATCTCTTGGTTAACAGAAAGGTTAATAACCGTTTCGTTGCCAGGGATGAAAAATAAAGTGAGAAATAATAAATTGTAATTCAAAAACAAAGCGGCATATTTCGGAGGGAGAGAAAGAGAGGGAGAGAGACTGAAGTTTTCTATCCACTCCGAAAAGACGAAAATCGACGTCGGCAGGATTTGAACTGTGTACGCAAAGGGACGTAACTAACAAAATACCACAAGACATGCAATCCATCGTTCGTCTTATTCTACCATTCCACGAACATTCCTCGCAGGCATTCATAGCTAAGTTTTACTTTTACTTTGAAGTGTCTCACCCACCTCCATACCTCACTCTCTCTCTATCGATTTCTATAGCTCTCTTCCTCTCATATTGTGTCACAACCAAAGCGATCATCTCTTCACGAGGATGATGATAACTTAAATTAACAACGACGGCGATGACGATGATAGTGGTGGAGGTGGTGGAGATGGTAGAAAAATTTCTCACACAGGTGAGAGGACAGAAAATTCGGTGGGAGATGGCATGGGGGGAAGTAGGTCGGTTATATCGATTCCCTAAGTACATCGCTTAGTTAGTACTTTATTTTACCGACACAGGAATAACGAAAAACAAACAAACAAACAAACAAACAAAAAAAAAGCAAAAACAAAAATGTAAAGTTGACCTCGGTGAGGTTTCAACTCGGAATGTATAATGTAAAGAGCCCGAACAAATACCGCAAGGTATTTTTGTTCGACGCGCCAACGATTCGGCCTTATCAATCCAATAACAGAAACGATGATGACGACGATGATAGCAATGATAATACTAGTGATGACGATGATAGTGTAGGCAATAACAATAACGATAAGATCGTCGACTGACGATATTGATGATGATGATATAATAATAAAGAACATGGTGACGATAATGATGACAATAATAATGACAATAATAATGAATACGATGACGATGGTGATGATGATGATGATGTCAATGTTTCTTCAAAATGACACAGAAAACCACAGGGTGGGGACGAAGGTGAATGAATGAGTGGGTGGGTAGCTGTTATTTTTATGTATGTGTTTTTTATTATTATTATTATTTATCGGGGTAGATTTGACGGTAGATGAAGTTAAGCAACGTTCATACCCCATTGTTCTTACACACACACACACACATAAACTTCATCTTTTGAAGAACGAACACCTCCCCTCCTCCTTTCTCTCTCTCTCTCTCTCACCCCACCCACCCCACACTCGCCGAAGTTAATCGTAAGAAACCTCCCTCCACCCACCCGATTATACCACTTCCCTGGGGGGTGGAGAAATCATCGGGTTCTGGAAACTGCATTTCGAAAAAAACCTAATTGTGTCTTTGTGGATTAACAGTTTCGTGTTTGTTGCTTTTGTTTTTATAAACTTTTCCCCGTGTATGTTTAAGTGTACGTATGTGTGCAAATACACACACACATATATAAAATAAGTAAAATACATACATATATGTGTGTATATATATATATATATATATATATATACATATATATATATGTATGTATATATATATATATATATATATATATATATATATATATATATATATATATATATAATAATGATATAATATACACACACACACATATACATACATATATTACATGCACACGTATTAAAATGTCGGTGGGTGTATATGTATATATATATATATATATATAACATATGTATAATATATACACGCACAGATACATAATAAACATGCATATACACTTACATATATATATATATATACATGTATGTGTGTGAGTTTATACATATATTTGTATGTATTGTTATAAACAATATTTAGTTTCTGCGGCATATATACTACTTACGTATATAGTAAATATGCATATAATACACATACATGTAACTATACATACATACATGTGAGTATATGTGTATGTGTCTGTATGTATTATGAACACACACACACACACACACACATATATATATATACACACAGCCATCACACACGATTAGTAGTATTGACGGTACTATACTACTACTATTACTACTACTATTACTACTACTACTATTACTACCACTACCAGGGGTTCGTAGTGGTTATAGCTGTAGTAGTAGTAGTAGTAGTAGTAGTAGTAGTAGTAGTAGTAGTAGTAGTAGTAGTAGTAGTAGTAGTAGTAGAAGAAATAGTTCAAAGCCCGAGTGACAGAAGTTTGAGTGAAGTATTCGGAATGGTATGTGCGTATATATAATATACATGTGTATATGCATGTAAGCATTTGCAAGTGTGCATATGTCTATAGAAAAAGCAAATTACAAAACAAAAACAAATACGATACGCGTACAGGTTTTATAATTTCTGTATTTTTTTACTTGTGTCTGTCAGTGAGTGTGTGTGTGTGTTTAAGCATATATGCATGTATTTTGTAAATATGCGAATTCATACAAAAACATATAAACATACATGCTATGTTTGTGTGTGTATGAACACACACATATATATATATCTGTACATATTTTTAAATGAGTCCCCGTACATATGCATATTATAGTTGTATGTATGTATGTATGTATGTATGTATGTATGTATGTATGATGTATGTATGTAATTACACACGCATATATGTTCTTAGTTCTTTGGCTTGTTTCAAGCCAGCATAGCGTAGGCCAAGCTGGAGCAGTTCATTTATATTACACACACGTGCGCGCGCGTATATAAATATATACATGGAGATAGATGGATAGATAGATAGATAGATAGATAGAGAGAGAGAGAGAGAGAGAGAGATGCATATATTTGTTTATATATATATGTATACATATATGTATAAATGTATATGTACGTGTGCGTATATAATTCTTTTAATATATAAATATGTATGCGTGTGTGCATGTTTATGTTTAAACCAATACGCGTCATGTACATATATATATATACATACATACATACATACATATATATATATATATTATATATATATATATATCTATATATATATACGCTATATATACAGAGATTTAGTATTGCTATATATATATGTGCGTGTGTAATTCGTATGTATGTGTATATATACATATATATATATATATATATATATATATATATACATGTATACATGTGTGAATGTGTCTGAGTGTGTATGTGTTATTTTCTTTTGTACTTTTCTCATTGTTTTTATAAATTTGTTCTCCGTGTTATTTGTTATTGTTGTGGTCATTTTTCCCATTTCTGTATATCCACAATCACAATCCACATCCACACACAACAACGTATTCATCAACGTACGGGGTTCGTATAATACATGTAACCTCTGTATACATATGTACGTATGCATGTGTACATGTATGCATGTGTGTATGCGTATGCGCATGTATATACATGCGTGTATGCGTATATGCATGCATGTGTATGTAGCGTATGCGTGTTCGCGCGTACGTACGTAACGGGGGGACCGTTATTATATGTCTTGTGGTCCTTGTTTGTCGATGTTTGCTGTGTTAATTGTTTGTTGTTTAGGACTTACCTAAGAGGGCACATCCCGAATATAGTTCAGTAATAGACGGAATAACACACCGAGCGAAC
>NC_043021.1:9565499-9642999 GCF_006345805.1 Octopus sinensis
ATGATGTACAGGTATTTTATATTAGAAGTCATGAGGTACTCAGAAAATTCGGATGGTTTTATATATCATTTATATATTATTTATATTATTATATATATATAATAATAATATAAATAATATATAAATATATGCATATATACATACATATATGTGCATATCTACATCTATATGTATATATGCATGCCTATATGGGTACATATATGTGTGTGTATGTGTGCGTATAAATAGGGAGGGGGACCAAAATTAGTAAACGGGGCAAAATGAGTAATTTCCGATTTCTCGTTATTTTCTCCCTACCTGTTTGAAATTATTACATCACAAGCGTTGCATCACCATTTTGCATTGCTACACTATATTTAGGAGTAAAAATTGGTCAACATAGTTGTTGTTGCTGTTGTCGTTGTTGTTACTGCTGAAGTTGAGAGAGTCCGAAGCAGTCAGGTGATAGGCCTTTTATTCTTGTTTTTCTTTTTCATTTTCAAGAAATTTTTCCACCTGAAATTTGATCCGATTGTTATTGAGGTTGCTAATAAAATATCTAGATAATTTTTTTTTTGGTGGTCAACTATCAATATTCTCTTCTCTATTGGATTCCAAGTCAATTTTTTTCCCCACACACTGATGCCTAATTTGATAATTTTTCAAATTTCAAAAGCGATATCTAAAATGGGGCAAAATGAGTAATAACTAATTCCAACAATTTCTCCTCTTTACTTGCACGGTGCATGAATATATCGCTTGGAGGGCCATTCAAGCAGACCGTGAAGAAGCTATATAGAACATTTTATGCTGATTTTTTTCTTTTTAGTTGAGTTTCAATAATTTCACATCATGTGCCATTTTTCCACGATCCTCTTTCATTTGACCTAGATATGTTTTATTCTTTACTTGTTTCAGTCATTTGACTGCGGCCATGCTGAAGCACCGCCTTTAATCGAGCAACCCGACCCCGGAACTTATTCTTTTGTAAGCCCAGTACTTATTCTATCGGTCTCTTTTGCCGAACCGCTAAGTGACGGGGACATAAACACATCAGCATCGGTTGTCAAGCAATGCTATGAGGACAAACACAGACACACAAACACACACACGCATACACATATATATATATACACATATACGACGGGCTTCTTTCAGTTTCCGTCTACCAAATCCACTCACAAGGCTTTGGTCGGCCCGAGGCTATAGTAGAAGACACTTGCCCAAGGTGCCACGCAGTGGGACTGAACCCGGAACCATGTGGTGGGTAGACAGGTTACTTACCACACAGCCACTCCTGCGCCTATCTAGATTTTATAGATTTATTTATGCATTTATCTATTTCCATTTCTGATCTTTCGTCAGTTTTCAAATATAATTCGGGAGAATTGAAGCGGCAAATTTACCTTATCTTGCCTTTCTCAGCATGCCAGTGTACATGGGTATATAATCTTATGTACCCGTATAATCTATATGTATTTGTATAGTGATGTGTTCGTCTACACGTATCAGTAAGTGTAGGAATATATGCGGTTTCACGATTCAGTTTAAGTTCCAGTCCAACTTAGGGAATGTTCCAGGTACGGTGTTTACTTAGATAGATAGATAGATAGATAGATAGATAGATAGATAGATAGATAGACAGACAGACAGACAGACAGACAGATAGATAGATAGATAGATAGATAGATAGATAGATAGATAGATAGATAGATAGATATAGATAGCAGACATGCAGACAGACAGACACAGACAGATAGATAGATAGATAGATAGATAGATAGATAGATAGATAGATAGATAGATAGATAGGCAGACATGCAGACAGACAGACAGACAGACAGATAGATAGATAGATAGATAGATAGATAGATAGATAGATAGATAGACAGACAGATAGATAGATAGATAGATAGATAGATAGATAGATAGATAGATATATAATATAACACAAATGGACTGAGGTTCTCTACAGCTGTTTCAGAATTGTAAGATCCGAGGATCTAGGTATATGAAGTCAGTAAGCTTAGAGCAGTCCGTGGTGAGCTGG
Organism: Octopus sinensis; assembly: GCF_006345805.1. Lineage (NCBI taxonomy): Eukaryota > Metazoa > Mollusca > Cephalopoda > Octopoda > Octopodidae > Octopus > Octopus sinensis. The sequence goes on from NC_043021.1 coordinate 9,567,529, forward strand.
CAGAAACGTTAGCACGCCGGGCGAAATGCTATGCGGTATTTCGTCTGCCGTTACGTTGTGAGTTCAAATTCCGCCGAGGTCGACTTTGCCTTTCATCCTTTCGGAGTCGATAAATTAAAGTATCAGTTACGCACTGGGGTCGATGTAATCGACTTAATACCTATGTCTGTCCTTGTTTGTCCCCTCTATGTTTAGCCCCTTGTGGGTAGTAAAGAAATAGGTAGGTATAAAAAAAAAAACAACTTTCAGGAAGAATAATAGCTTATTGATGTAGAAGGTTGTAATTTTTTCCCATTTTCCCCATAATTTTTTCCATATTTTTTCCCCATTTCAGCGGTGGTGCCCCAGCATGGCCGCGGCCTTCGGTCTAAAACATTTTTAAGGATTTAAGGATATCGAAGTTCGATAAGCTGAAAAAAGTCTTTTTTTATAGTTTACAGTTAGCAACTAGGGTTGCTATGGCCCCCTCCCAGAGCAACGAGAGATGATTTTGTTATCTTCTTCCATAAAGGAGGGGGGCAATACAGAGCTTCTAAAGGAAGCTAGAGGGCCAGAGGGAGGAGCCCATACCCTGGACTGAAGCCCCGGATTAGCCTCCGCATGTGACTACGGAGGTCATATCGGAAGTCGATATGTTCAGGGTGATGGACTCCTTCCCGAAGGACCAGTTTAGTTTCGCCTCCTGGGGTCCTGACCTGACGCTGGAGCATTGCCTACGGGAGGCATACAACCTGGTCGGGGAGGAAGGATAAAGAGGCTTTAGTGCCTAAATGTTTGTGATTGTGTGTAAGAAGCTCAGCGCCTCAATTTGTAATGGACTATTAAAGTCCAGTAATTGTAAGAACTAAAGTAAGAGGTTTAATACCTCGTTTTTTTTGGGGGGGGGAGGTTCTTGTGTTAAAAAAAAAAAGAATAATGTTTTAGAGAAGCAAAATATCGGCGGGCGTTTTTTGTCTTCTCCCATCAATATCATCCTTTTCCATCATTCATCTCATCAATGTTTTTGGCCAGCCCGCAAGCTACTCCCTCTGTGTCATGCCTTTATGGCAAAATTTTGGAATTGAAATAAACTAGGGTTGCTATGAATGCGAATAAAAATCCAAGCTGAGGAAATGGGGCAGGTAAAATCTAGGCTACATATGTTTCCCATCTAGCGGTTTCACGGACGTAATAATTACTCAACGAGGGGTACTCCATTCGCCAGAGATATCTCTGGTGGGTTAACCAGGGATTCCTTAACAACAATGTAACCTTCATTTTAACTAAGGTATTCTTCGATCTGATGAGCAGCTAGTGGAGTATCCCTCGTTGTGTAATTATACTTCCGAGGATCTACTATATTGGAAACATATGTAGCCTGGATTTTACCTGCTCCGTTCCCTGAATTTGGATGGGGCTGGCCAGATTGAAGCAGTCTCGAGTATAACCAACCGAAACTGCAAAGATAATCTGGATCTCGACTGACGAAAGAAAACTCCGAATGACCCGTCCTTGTTTCTTCATGTCCCTTTTTGTATCATCCAACTTTCTGGATGTCTTGTTGTCACCTGTTGCGTTCTTGTCCCATTTTTAGTATTCTTATATATATATATATATATATATATTATATATATATTAATAATATAATATAGGAATAAATCCAAACTTATATTAAACCTCGCCAATTAAATATGTAAACCACCTGAAGAATGACTGTAACTCGAAAATTTTAAGATTGAACAGCCATGAAACGATCGTAGTGTTATATTAATTATCTTTTTTAATAATTTTGATATATATTTAAATAATATTAATTAATTATCTTATGTATGGCTTAAGTTTTTCATTGTATGATTTGCCTAATAGTGGTTTTATCTCTAATTAATATTATATATATATGATATATATATATATATAGATATATATATATGATATATATATATAATTAAATAAAGTATCATTATCATTATTATTAATAACAATGATGATAATAATAAAGTGGCTAGCAAGTTTATACCTTTGTGGGTAAAATATACAAACAAAATTCAGTAGGATGTTAGAATATCACTCGCCATAAACAGAGCTGTCGCTCTAAAACCACAAGTTACTTACTATCAAAATACACACGGCGAATGCAACGAATATAACAGAAATAGGCTTACCTTGTCTGAACTACATAAGTAAGGAATACAGATATGCCGGGATCAATTGATTTCGCTTTTCGTATGAAAAACATACTTAAAGCTCATCAACCAGACTTACTGCAAATGCATGTAATTTGTGGTTTTAGAGCGATAGTTCTGTTTAGCAAGTGGTATTCTAATATCCTACAGAATTTTGTTTATGTATATATATATATATATATATATATATATATTAAAATCAGAAAATGGAGAAATACATCTAAATCATTAATCAACTACCAGATAATACCCAATCACATACTTTATTGAACCACTACATAAGAACATTAAGGTTAAACAAAAAATATATACAAAACAGCGTACATGATGAGTAATACAATACAATAGGTACAATCATTATAAGAGGATATAAATAAATAAATATAAATAGATATAAATATAAATATACACTATATCTTACAGCTGTTTCGGGCATGCAGATAAATATGTCTCATTTTACCTAAATTAGCCATGTATAGTATGTCAATATGAAGTTAAAAATGAGACATTTACAAAGATATCTTAAGGCCTCTTCGGAGATTCTAAAGTATAAACCAAATTACATATATACTCATATAAGTGTGGGTACATATATATATATATATATATATATATATATATAATATATATATATATTATATATATAATATATATATATATTATATAATATATATATATATAGGGAGAATACACAAAAAAATAAAAGAGGAAGACAGATGGCGTAGACAACAAACAGATGTATTAGTTTAACGCTCGGGAAGTGAAAAGGTGTATACCCGAAGCAAAGTGCTGTTTTCAGCAATTTGCAAATGAAACCAAGACCCATTGATAAAATGATAGACAAACAAAAGTATAACGAAAATACAAAATACAAAAACAAGGAAACAAACACAAAAAAACTCCCATGTCTAGTTAACTATAAATTACAATTCTGTCTTCACGGCCAATTTATTTGAGAGAAAAAGAGAAACAAAATGATGAAATTAACCGTCTGGAGATAATTAATTTGATAAAGTTATTAAGTCTGACCATTTCCGTGCTTGTCAACTTTACATGCAAAGGGTCAAAAGTACCCCTTCCATTGTCATGCCGCCATAGCGCTGACCGCTAAATGCCGCTAAAAACGTTGCCCTGCATGCTAGCGTTTCTTATTTTTTTTATTGCCCACAAGGGGCTGAACATAGAGGGGACAAACAAGGACAACAAACGGATTAAGTCGATTACATCGAACCCAGTGCGAAACTGGTACTTATTTAATCGACCCCGAAAAGATGAAAGGCAAAGTCGACCTCGGTGTAATTTGAACTCAGAACGTAACGGCAGACGAAATACCTATTTCTTTACTACCCACAAGGGGCCAAACACAGAGAGGACAAACAAGGACAGACAAACGGATTAAGTCGATTACATCGACCCCAGTGCGTAACAGGTACTTATTTAATCGCCCCCGAAAGGATGAAAGGCAAAGTTGACCTCGGCGGAATTTGAACTCAGAATGTAACGGTACAAGTCCCGAAATTTTGGGGGAGTGGGGAGGAAGTCGATTAGATCGACCTCAGTACGCTACTGGAACATAATTTATTGACCCCGAAGGGATGAAAGGCAAAGTCGATCTCGGCGGAATTTGAACTCAGAACATAAAGACGGACAGAATACCGATAAATAAGTTGCCCTGCAAGCTAACGTTTCTTATTTCTTTATTGCCCACAAGGGGCTAAACATAGAGAGGACAAACAAGGACAGACAAAGGGATTAAGTCGATTATATCGACCCCCAGTGCGTAACTGGTTCTTAGTTTATCGACCTCCGAAAGGATGAAAGGCAAAGTCGACCTCGGCGGAATTTGAACTAAGAACGTAACGGCAGACGAAATACCACCCGGCGTGCTAACGTTTCTGCCAGCTCGCCGCCTTATATTAATATTTATATTAAACGTTGAGTTCCAAGCCAACGAGCAACGGAAAAACCACTAAAACGTTCAATGACCAGAATTTGTTTACACAGGCCTAGGTTGTTTTTATATAATCATACTTATACGTTTGCACACATCGGCAGTTTAGCTAATAACAAATGTAATCTTTGTAGTAGATATATAAACACTTCTGTCTGTCTTCCGATATTGATATATATATATATATATATATATATATATATTATATATATATATAATATATATATATATATATATATATATATATATATATATTGGTATTTGGCAACAAGTATTTCACTAACCATGCACTACAAGGATACATATAACTGCTGCATATACGCAGTGGTAATTAGAAAATTTCAAAGTAGAGACGATCTTCAAAATGATAAAGTAGAAATAAAACAGAAATAAATAAAAATGTAATAAAGTAAAATGAAATAAAATAGAATAAGCAGATTGCATCAATAGAGAGACAGCTGAGATGTTCATCTTCTGGATTTAAAAAAAAAATGGCTGCAATAAGAGAATGTAAAACTGCTGCCTCTTAATAATTTCACTCCTTTTAACTTATTGCCTTGATGAAGTACGTTAGATTTTCTACTCCTCGCGGCCAGCTCATTGTACTGTTTTTCTCGATTGCTCTACATAATATAGGTCTTGCCGACGCAGAACAACACCAACCTCACTGGAGTTTGATCTGTATTGTTTAAAAGGATAAGAGATAAATCTCTATTCAGATAGGAGGCCTGATTCTTGAGATAACACAGAGCTGTAATAGCTAAGAGTGGTTGGATAAAGGTATAACATTACAGGAAGAATATGCATGCGTGTATGTATGTATGTATGTATGTATGTATGTATGTATGTATGTATGTATGTATGCATGTATGTATGCATGTATGCATGTATGTATGTATGTCAGGTCACTTTCGAGTATTACTGGTAACATGTAACCCAGTACAACCTGTTGCATGGTCGGGTCGTCGGCGACTAAACCGGCAACCCCACCAAGCTTGCTTGGTGAGGAGGGTGTTTATTGGACACCCTGCGGGATGAAAAACAAAACCTGTCAAAGGGCGGAGGAACTCTTGAGAGTCAACGGCCATCCAATAAATGTTTTAAGGGTGTATCATGCGCGGGGACATAGAAATAATCGGACTGAATACCCGATCGCGCGGTTAAACCACTGGGAGTGAAGGACTCCTAGCCTTTGTTAGGGCATCCTTCTAGGAGAAGGTAACTCAGGTAACTGGGATAACTCCGACATAAAACCTGCGGCTCAGTGGTTACCGATGATGTTGACTTGTTCTTTTCGGATTATGGCTGCTGTTCCTTAGTGAATGGGATTGACTCAGTGCACAGCCTTTCCTCACTTTAAAAAAAATCTTTTTGCTCAGGCATTGCACGATAACAACATTGATTAAGCTTCGTGCAATGGCCATACTCGATAACGAGGGGGCAGCCACCGTGTATGCATGTATGTATGTATGTATGTATGTATGTATGTATGTATGTATGTATGTATGTATGTATGTATGTATGTATATACATATGTATTAATGTATATATGTATGTATGTATATATGTAGGTATGTCATTATTCAATTTTATTTCAAGATTTCTTGCCAACAAAGGCTAGGAATCCTTCACTCCCAATGGTTTAACCGCATGATCGGGTATTCAGTCCGATTATTTCTATGTCCCCGCGCATGATACAGCCTTAAGCCTTAAGAAGAAGAAAAAAAAACACACATTTACTGGATGGCCGTTGACTCTCAAGAGTTCCTCCGCCCTTTGACAGGTTTTGTTTTTCATCCTGCAGGGTGTCCAATAAATACCCTCCTCACCAAGCAAGCTTGGTGGGGTTACCGGTTTAGTCGCTGACGACCCGACCATGCAACAGGTTGTTCTGGGTTACATGTTACCAGTAGTACTCGAAAGTGACCTGCCATACAAAAAAATACAGTAGTCATAAAACGAGACAGATGAGTGACAACTTGGCCACTGGTGGTGGTGTAACACACCATACTAATCATATCTGTCGGGCATGTGGAAGAGAGTGTAATTCGGCAGGAGGACTTAAACGACATGCAAAGGTACATGAAGCCCAGTTACAACTACAGCCGGCTATTTCCAGTAAAGGTCTTAGTTGCCAATTTTGTACAAGACATTGTAGATCTTTAGCTGGGCTAAAAAGTCAGATTCGATCACAGCACCAGTAACAGTTAAGCTTCGTGCAATGGCCATACTCGATAACGAGGAGGCAGCCATAATGCATATATGTATGTATATATGTATGTATGTATATATATGTATGCATATATGTATGTATGTATATGTGTATGCATGTATGCTTGTATGTATTTATGCATGCATGCATGTATGTATTATGTATGTATGTATGTCCTGCGAGGTGTCTAACGAAAAGCCATCCTCCTTGTCAAACAGTAGGGTTGTCGATTTGCCAATGACGGCACGACCTGTCAAAGCTGCAGATGAATTAAGGAGAGTCAAACGACCATCCAACAGCTGGGAGCAAGGAAAGTCTAGTCTTTGTTTAAGAGAAGCAAAACTCTGATGCAGCACTTGCAACTTCGTTTGCATCAAATGATGTAGGCTGGCTCTTCCTTAGGGAACAAATTGCAACCCAGTTAGTAAGATCTTCCCAGCTATCAACCCACAAAACAGCAACAATTTGTCGACAATTATCTCAAGATGGAATCAATGTCGAGACTCCTTCCCAATCTGGTATTTACAGATCGACTATCAAAGAAGCTGTTAAACTAAAAAAGAAAATGAAGAAAACACTACATTTAGAAAACTGGTCATTGCATTTTGACGACCGAGAATACCAACTGCTAGTTTTAAAGAATGAAGAGAGAGAAGTTAAGTTAGAAGCACTCCAATTAGAGAACGGAAAAGCCGATACTGTTGTGAAAGGAATAACATGTTTTAGATGAATACAATTTATAGAACTGTGTAAAGTTGATTGTCGCTGATACAACGACTGTGAACACTGGGAAAAGAAATGGCATTGTCATTCAGTTGCAAAGAGTATTTGCTCAAAAGGGTTTGAAATAACAGCAATTTATTGGTCGTCAGCATCAAATCCTTGATAGATTGCTTCGTATTGTAATGAATAATGAAATTGGAGAAAAAAAAAATCCTCTCCCAATATTGAATATACATTCATCCGAGAGCTTCTAAGTAATTACGAGAAACTCCAGGCTAATTTCAACAATGGTGAAGAAAAGATTACTGAATCATCAGGATGGCGAGATGACATGAAATTTCTATTTCATTTGACCACAGTTTTTCGTTTCTTTGAAGAAATTTCATACTGTAAAGTTTCAAAAAAAATACCCAACTTAATTAATGCAAAAGGGAATAGCTCTTTTGGCATTTATTCTTCTACCAGAGAAAAGACTTTTGCTTCTCAATGTTTGTCGATTCATCTCTTACAGCTGGGCAGATTTTTGGTTTACTGACCAAATGTTCAATGCACATGATTATCAAAAGTTATGGGGTAGCCTGCAAGTTCATAAAAAAGCATTGAACTCTGTAAAACCTTTTGGTGTCGAGAACCATCAAAACTAGAAATTCGCAAAACAAATCAGAGAACAGAACGGGCAATCAAGAGCCTTCAGAATCTTTCTGGTGTTTGTAAAAAGAAGGAGAAACTTCAGCTTCCATTTATTTTATCTAACAAAACACATTAATTCTTTTTTATGTTTAAAAATTTGCTAACATTCAGCACCCTTTTTTCTTATACAGTTACTTAAATTGAAATTAAAAATATGTATTGTTTTAAATTTTGTATGTTATTGAATGCTTGTAGTGGCCTCTGTCTTAAAATAGCCTTGCATTGAAACTTTGCATAGAACAATTTCAATTCAGTAATCTTAAAGAGATATAAATACACTTTTATTCCACATCGCTCTTGCGTTTACAAGGATTTTAGGCAGTGGAAATACTTGGCAGAATCGTTAGCTTAGCGGTATTTCGTCAGCCGTTACGTTCTGGGTTCAAATTCCGCCGAGGTCGACTTTGCCCTTCATCCTTTCGATGTCGATTAAATAAGTACCAATCGACTTAAACCCTTCCCTCAAATTTCAGGCCTTGAGCCTACAGTAGAAAGGATTGAGACGGTAAGCTGACAGAATTTTTAGCAAGCTGAGAAAAATACGTAGCAGTATTTCGTCCGTCTTCACGTTCTAAGTTCAAATTCCGCCGAGATCGACTTTACCTTTCATCGTTTCGGGATTTGAAATCGATATCATTTGCATAATTATTAAGACGGCCAGCTTGCAGAATCGTTAGAGCGTCGAGTAAAACGCTTAGACGACAAAATAAGTATCACTCGAGTACAGGATTCACTTCCCTCCTCTCCTAAAATTGTTTTCCTTGCACCAAAATTTGTGAAACCACTATTTATTCAATGTGAAAGGCGATGAGCTGGCATTTCGTCCGTTCTTACCTTCTGAGTTCAAATTCTGCCAAGGTCAAATTTGCCTTTCATGCTTTGCAAATTGATAAAATATATACCAGCTGATCGCTGGGGTTAATTTACTCGACTTAGCCCCTTCCTCGAAATTACTGACCTGGTGCCAAAATTTGTAACTAATATAAATCAACATTTTTCAAACCAATTATATATTGAAATGTGATGGTATTTCGATCTCACTTAAACCCACTTGAAGAAGATCAAACCCAGTTTTTCCCACCTGAAGAATCGTCACCCTGCGAAAGACCTTCGAGAGATACCACTTCCCTTGATGACTATTACCTCTGCCTTTTACCTCCACATTAGCGAAATCAGAGGTATTGTTTTCAGTCGTATTTGTTTGTCCGCGGACAAGATATCTTAAGAACCGCTGGATGGATTTGGATGAAACTTTCAGGGATGTCTGTCCTCGTGACTGGCACGAACTGATTAGATTTTGGGATCGATCCGGTGTCAGACAAGGATTCTGGATTATTTTTCCTGTTTTTGTTTTGTTTTTTTTTACTTATTTTTTGAGAGCGGTGGGATTCATTTTTAGTATTCTCGTTTGTGAGAGCAGTCGAGTTTATTTCAGATATTCTCATTTTAAAAATCATCTCCAGCTAATCGTTGAAAGGACATTGGTGTTGCCTTGGCAGAGGTTTGTGCTCTCTGAGTGCTCTTGTTTCTTCTCTAATTATGAGCATTCATAATATGGGTTTCAAATTTTGGCACAAGGCCAGCAACTTCGGGGGAAGGGTAAGTCGATTACCAGTGCTCAACCAGTACCTATTTCATCGACCCCGAACGGATAAAAGGAAAAATCGACCAAGACGGAATTTGAACTCAGAACGTAATGACAGAGGAAATGCCACTAAGTATTTTTCCCGGAGTGCTAACGATTCTGCCAGCTGGTCGACTTGCACCTTCATATTATCAACCAACAAGGGAAAGTTCTACAACAGCCATGGGCAAACTGCGGCCCGCGGAACTTTATAAATGGCATGTCAAACAAAAAAATTACCTAGAATTTCTTTTTAATAGTGCGGGCCTTCTCATGATGAGCCATATTTCATGCGACCCGCTTCTCGAAGGTCGCTTCATCTGTTAGAAACAGTAGCTAATTTCTGCTTTAAATTCCACTGGATAATAAAAGTCCTGAATATTCAGTGTCTTAAATGAGATGGTCGCGGACGGAACGCCTTTGATCATAGCGCTGTTCGTTCAGAGCTGACCTGGAACGGCAGCAATCTTTAATAACATTACGAGCCAACGAGAGGCCCCCTACGCCAGAAGCAACAGCCAAACCTTCCCAATATCACACGGTTCCGGGTTCAAGCCCACCACGTGGCACCTTGGGCGAGTGTCTTCTACTGTAGCCACGAGCCAACCAAAACTTTGTGGGGAGGTTTCATAGATGGAAACTGAAAGAAGCCCATGGGGTTTCTATAGTCTTTTATTCGTTTATTCTTTTACTTTTAGTCGTTTACCTGCAGCCATGCTGCAGCACCGCCTTTAGTCGAACAAATCGAACCCAAGACTCATTCTTTGTAAGCCTGGTATTTATTCCATCGGTCTCTTTTACCGAACCGTTAAGTTACGAGGACACGCCAACATCGGTTGTCAGGCGATGGTGAGCGGACAAACACAAACAAACACACACACACACACACATACATACATACATACATACATACATAATATATATATATATATATATATATATATATATATATATATATATATATATAAAAGACAGGTTTCTTTCAGTTTCCGTCTACCAAATCTACTCGCAAGGCTTTGGTCGGCCCGAGGCTATAGAAGAAGACCACATGTCCAAGGTTCCATGCAGTGGGACTGAACCCGGAACCATGGGGTTGGGAAGTAAGCTTCTTACCACACAGCCACACCTGCGCATATATATATATATATATATATATACACACACATATGTGGAGGGCGTGAATGGGGGGTGGTGTTTCGGGGGGGTGCATGTGTGTGTGTTATGTTTGTCCCCCACTACCGCTTGATAACCAGTGTTGGCTTGTCTACGTGAGGTTCGGCAACGGAGACAACTAAATAAGAACCAGGCTTTTAAAAAAAAAACAAGTAATGGGTTCCACTTGTTCGACTAAACCCTTCAAGGCAGGGCCCCAGCATGGCTGCAGTCCAATGACTGAAACAAATAAAAAGTGAATGATTATGCCCAGAAGTCATGTTATCCACTTTAATAACATAAGTACCAGGATGAAATAAATGGGTCTATATAATCGATAAAAACACCTCAATGTGGTGCTCTAGCATGGCCGCAATAAAATGACGAAAAATAGTTGAAGAGTAAATGACAACCACTAAATATCGCCAACTCAAACGCAACCAGGAAATTGGAGAAATTGTTACCAAGGGAGGTAATTTATAACATTACAAATTGAATTTGATTCCCTTGAATTTCTTTTTTTTTTTTATCATTGTATGTATATTTTGAGGTTGACTTTTTCTGTCATTCTTCCAGGAGCGATCCGGGACTTATTTTTTAGGCCTAATACTTATTCTATGGGTCGTTTTTGCCGAACTGCTAATTTACACACCAACATCGACGTGCTTTTTTCAGTTTCCATCTATCAATTCCGCTCACAAGTTTTTGGTCGTCTCGAGGCTATTGTAGAAAACACTTACCCAAGGTGTCACGCAGTGGGACTGAACCCGGAACCAGGTGGCTGGGAAGCTAGCTTCTTTCCACACAGCCACACCTGAACATTATTGTGTGTGTGTGTGTGTGTGTGTGTGTGTGTGTGTTACGGTCTCCTTGATTTGACTTCACATGATAGTTGTAAACGAGTGCCACTGTAATACGAGCGGTGTCCTTCATTTCTAGCCTTCCGTAAAAGCAAGGTCTGGTCATGAGAAAGACTACCTTGCTTGGAAACAGGTGAAGTTTGGCGACAGGAAGAGCACCTCAGCTTATGCTAACATAGAAATTCTTAGTACTTTTCGGTAGGGGATGACAAGACTTTCGGACCACCCTATAGTTTTTAGCTACGTTAATTTCTATACTTGAACGGTTGAGACAGTTTCATGTAGATGGAAACTGAAAGAAGCCTGTTGCATATGTATATATGTATATATATATACTACTAATATAGGATGATGTTTTTTTACAGAAAAAAATTTCATCAAGAAAAAGTGGCAGCATATTAAAATACCTTTTAAGGTTAAAATTATAAACAACTTATAAACATTTTCTTTTGTTCTTGTTTATAAGTTGTGTGTGTGTGTGTGTGTGTGTGTGTGTGTGTGTGTATTTGGGTGTGTGTGTGTGTGTGTGTGTGTGTGTGTGTGTATTTGGGTGTGTGTGTGTGTGTATTTGGGTGTGTTTGTCCTCCACTATGTATGACAGCTGTTGTTGATGTGTTTATGTCCCCATAGCTGAGCAGTTCGGCAAAAGAGATCGATAGGACAAGTACCAGGTTAAAAAAAAAAAATAAATACTACAGTTGATTCATTCGACTAAAACATCTTCAAGGCGGTGCCCCAGCATGGCCGCAGTTTAATGACTGAAACAAGTAAGAAATAAGAAATAAATATAAATAAAAAAAAAGGAAAGAAAACCCAAGACCCAGATGAGTGGAAAAAGACTGGTAAAACCAAAAACTGTTCCGATGCTAGAGGAACGACTTGACTCTGTCTTTAGAAACGAGATGATCAAAGCCAATCTGTAGGTCTGTTTACATGTTTACGTTAACTACCTCACAAAATAGCTGTTTACGTCACAATAACAATATTTTGAGAGGCAGTAAATAATATGAGGTCGAAAGAAAGAATGCCATTGGTTAAAATTTGAATTATTAAACAACGTTAAACTTAGAAATTACAATTCCGTTTTCATTTTGGTTTACAATTATGTTTTCTTTTGACACATTCTACCAGTATACGAAGTTTCAAATTGTTTAGTTAACTAGGAAAATCTGGCCTTCAAACTGAAAAGATCCCAGACTTTTTCAATTCCTGAACCCAGAACTATGTGGTTGAGAAGTAAGCTTCATACCACACGGCCACGCCTGCGCCTGTGTATTTGTGTGTGTGTCTGTGCGTGTGTATACACGATGATAGCAGGAAAAAAATATTTAAATAGGAACTTCTTGAGCTTATCGCATATTCTATAATTTAATTGGAGGTTTTAATTTATACACCATTTGCTCATTTCTCATCAGACAGAGCGAGACAGCACCACGGAAAACAGAGCAAAGCCTCGCTTGCTCTTCTAAATCAACAGAACAGCAACGTCAACGGTGAAGGATCCAGGGGCGACAACTCTCGAATGTAACTCACCGATGTCAAAGCTTTCAAAGTAGGTCGCCCTACTTTTCAAGAAATAGCAATCAAATATTCCTAATAATCACACTATTTTCCTAATAATAGGAAGGACACATTGGATAAACTAGTAGTAGATACACTATCTGAAAAAAGGCAAGATTGTAACAATTATATATATATATATGCTCTTTTTACTCTTTTACTTGTTTCAGTCATTTGACTGCGGCCATGCTGGAGCACAGCCTTTGGTCGAGCGAATCGACCCCAGGACTTATTCTTTTTTCGTAATAATAGGAAGGACACATTGGATAAACTAGTAGTAGATACACTATCTGAAAGAAGGCAGGATTGTAACAATATATATATATATATATATATATATATATATGTATGTGTGTGTGTGTTTGTGTGTCTGTGTTTGTCCCCCTAGCATTGCTTGACAACCGATGCTAGTGTGTTTACGTCCCCGTCACTTAGCGGTTCGGCAAAAGAGACCGATAGAATAAGTACTGGGCTTACAAAGAATAAGTCCCGGGGTCGATTTGCTCGACTAAAGGCGGTGCTCCAGCATGGCCGCAGTCAAATGACTGAAACAAGTAAAAGAGTAAAAAAGAGTAAAGAGTAAATATATATATATATATATATGCTCTTTTTACTCTTTTATTTGTTTCAGTCATTTGACGGTGGCCATGCTGGAGCACAGCCTTTGGTCGAGCGAATCGACCCCAGGACTTATTCTTTTTTCGTAATAATAGGAAGGACACATTGGATATACTAGTAGTAGATACACTATCTGAAAGAAGGCAGGATTGTAACAATTATATATATATATATATATGTATACTCTTTTTACTCTTTTACTTGTTTCAGTCATTTGACTGCGGCCATGCTGGAGCACCGCCTTTGGTCGAGCAAATCGACCCCAGGACTTATTCTTTGTAAGCCTAGTACTTATTCTATCGGTCCCTTTTGTCGAGCAAACCGCTAAACACACCAGCGATGTTGGTGGGGACAAACATTGCGGTCACTTGCTCGATAGAGCTTGGAGATTCTGACCATTTGATCTTCTAGGATTCCTCCAGCTGGCATCAATGTAAGAAGCACTGTTCATTCAGTTGAGTTCTTCCACTACCACTTCACAATCTGCCGTGCTGCTTTCACAGATTCCCATGACTCGTTTGTCGCCATCCAATTCCATTATGAATTGCGTCATAATGAATTGTTCTAACACAACCATGGATGTCACCTCTGGATGCTCTCTCAATGGAACTTGGTGATGCTGACCATTGATCTTCCAGGATTCCTCTGCTCAGCATAAGAAGCACTTGGTTCAGTTCAGCTCTTTTGCTACCTCTTCCCTATCCAGCATGCTGCAAAACCATAACTTCGCAGAATCCCTAGCAGGGTGGCTGAATTGGTGGAATGCCAATAAATATGTAGGGCACCGTTGTTACTACTCCATGAACTATTATCTAAATACCCAACCACCCTGGTCTTGAATTAATGATTCATAATCTCATAGCTTCAAGACTTCCAAGATGCTAAGTGATTATTTTTAGAATGACATTGAGGGATAGGTGTAACAGACTGACCCCTGCAAGTTTTAAACATAAAACAGGTAGGATATTGAGGAGACCTATTGAGTCAAGTACATCAACATCAAAATGAAAATCAAATAGAAATTGTAGTTGTGATACCCGCGCCAGTGGTACATAAAAAGCAGTCCAAACGTGGCCGATGTCAGCGCTGCCTTGACTAGCATCCGTGCCAGTGGCACGTAAAAAGCACCAACCAATCATGGCCGTTGCCAGCCTCCTCTGGCCTCTGTACCAGTGGCATGTAAAAAGCACCAACTACACTCACTGAGTGGTTGGCATTAGGAAGGGCATCCAGCTGTAGAAACATTGCCACATCAGAATGGAGCTAGGTGCAGCCTCCTGGCTTCCCAGAGCCCAGTCGAACCGTCCAATCCATGCTAGCATGGAAAACGGACGTTGAACGATGATGAAGATGATGATGATGATGATGATGATGGCAAGTTTCAAAGCTAAAAGGTTACAGAATAGCTGCAGTCTAATCACAGAAAACAGTGACAGGATAAAAGAATTATTAAAGCAATCCATTAGACAGGATGGGCAGAGATTTTCAGCATTTCAATTCTTTTGATGCCACCAAGTAAACATTCACTTTTTTTCACTTAAGTTGCCAGGATAGCTTCTTTTATTTCTTACTTGTTTCAGTCATTAAACTGCGGCCATGCTGGGGCACCGCCTTGAAGATGTTTTAGTCGAATGAATCAACTGTAGTATTTATTATTTTTTTTAACCTGGTTCTTGTCCTATCGATCTCTTTTGCCGAACTGCTCAGCTATGGGGACATAAACACATCAACAACAGCTGTCATGCATAGTGGAGGACAAGCACACCCTAATACACACACACATACATACACAACTTATAAACAAGAGCAAAAGAAAATGTTTATAATTTTAACTTTAAAAGGTATTTTAATATGCTGCCACTTTTTCTTGATGAAATTTTTTTCTGTAAAAAAACTTCATCCTATATTAGTAGTATATATATATATATATACATATATATATATTCTTGGCCTTTTGGTTAAGATCAAAGTGTAGTATCTGTTCTTATCAGCTTAATATGTGATACGATCCCTATTTGGGACCATCGATATTAAACTGATTTTTAGAACGAGGCGAAGAGTTAGGGGCTTGCTCCGCCTTTGCCACGGGTTGGCCTGGTATAGCAGTTCAATGATATACATATACAATAGGCTTCTTTCAGTTTCCATCTACCAAATCCACTCACAAGGCTTTGGTCAGCCCAAGGCTATAGTCAAAACTTCAAGGTGCCATGCAGTGGAAGTGAACCCAGAAACATGTGGTTGGGAAGCAACCATCTTACCACACAGCCATGCAAAACAAATTTTTTTATGTATTTTCAAAGGAGGTGAAGAGAGAGTAAAAATTAAAACGAATAAATAATAAAAATGAATTTCTTTTTAAAAATATAAAGTGTTTGTTTATTCAAGTGTTTTATCTTGCTCTTTTCTTCTTTAACTTCATGAAGTAGCTTTTTGCTGTGAACAGAAGAGAAAATTCATTATAGTAATAAACAATTTAATACTATATATATGTATATATATATATATATATATATATAGTTAATCCAAACATGAAAACACAACGAGAAAACACAACAACGCGAGGACATGGAACAAATATAGTATTATTGGACGCTCAGGAAGGAAGGGAAGAAGGAGGGTTTAATCTTTCGTGCGGAGCTCTTCATCAGAAACATAGGAGAAGGAAAGATCCGGAGAAGGGAAGACAGAGGGGAAAAAAAATCGGCAATGGTACACATGCGGGCACATATATATATGTATATATATATATGGTTCACATTTACTAAAAACAATAGACAGAGACATGACGGAACAGCAAGCAGGTGTATAAGTTTGACATTCAGGATGTATGATGATGATGTTTCATATACATATATATATGTATATATATATATATGTATATACTCTTACTCTTTTACTTGTTTCAGTCATTTGGCTGCGGCCATGCTGGAGCACCGCCTTTAGTCGAGCAAATCGACCCCAGGTCTTATTCTTTGTAAGCCTTAGTACTTATTCTATCGGTCTCTTTTGCCAAACCGCTAACTGACAGGGACGTAAACACATCAGCACAAGTTTTCAAGTGATGTTGGGGGGACAAACACAGACACACAAACATATACACACACATACATACATATATACGACAGGCTTCTTTCAGTTTCCGTCTACCAAATCCACTCACAAGGCATTGGTTGGCCCGAGGCTATAGCAGAAGACACTTGCCCAAGATGCCACGCAGTGGGACTGAACCCGGAACCATGTGGTTGGTAAGCAAGCTACTTTCGACACAGCCACTCCTGCGCCTATATGTGTATATATATATATATATATATATATATATATAAACTCACAATGTTTTGGTCGGCCCGCAACTATAGTAGAAGACACTTGCCCAAGGTGCTTTCATACACACATATATATATTCTTTTACTTGTTTCAGCCATTTGACTGCGGCCATGCTGGAGCACCACCTTAAATCGAGTAAATCAATCTCAGGTCTAGTACTTCTTATAACGGTCACTTTTGCCGAACCGCTAAGTTACAGGGATATATGGTGATCAGTTGTCAAGTGATGTTGGGGGGGACAAACACACACACACATATATACAACAGGCTTCTTTCAGTTTCCATCTACCAAATCCACTCACAAGGCTTTGGTCAGCCCAAAGCTATAGTAGAACACACTTGCCCAAAGCGACACACAGTGGGACTGAACCCGGAACCATGTGGTTGGTAAGCAAACTACTTACCACACAGCCACTCCTGAGCCCATAAATATATATATATATATATTCATATACATATATATACACACACTATGTGTGTACATTTATATATATAAATATATATAAAAATATATATAAAATACATAAATGACAGACAGATACAAAAATACAAAACAAAATATACAGCCATGACTCGCAATCAAATATGAGCTGCCAGCCACACGGTGTTAGGTGCCCATGTAGTTGCAAGCAGGCAGACAACCACCCAGCCCTTCCAGCCTCGACCTACATCTAAGATATAACAACTTAAATGGAGAGAGACGGTTGTTCCAACAACTGACCGGGTCAATTGTTGGAACAACTATGTATATATGTGTGTGTGTGTATATACACATACATACATACACATTTATATATACATACATGTATATATATATATAGATATACGTGTGTATGTGTGTGTGTGTGTGTATCATCAGAGAAATAATTACCAAGAGTTCTCATCCTCCCCTTGCATCTATTGTTCTTCATATTAGAGGGATGACAGAAAGTTGTCAGACAACATATACATATATATATACATATATATACATATATACATATATTTATATATATACATATATATATACATATATATATATATACACACATATCTATATATACATATTATATATACATATATATATCACACATAATATATACATATATATATACATATATATATAACACACCACATATATAATACATATATATATATATATATATATATACTATATAGATTTATACCCCCATATATATATACTATATATTATCACACCACATATATATATATACAATATATATATATATATATAATATATATATATAGAATATACATATATATATGTACATATATATATATATACATATATATATATACATACATATAATATATACATATATATATATAATATATATATATATACATATATATATATACATATATATATATACATATATATATACATATATATACACATATAATACATACATATATATACACATATACATACATTATATATATATATTCACATATATATATACATTTATATACATTCATACATATACATACATACATGCATATATCATACATATATATATATATACATACACACACACACACACACACACAACACACACATATATATATACATACACACACACACACACAAATGGCCCAAACTTGTCACACCACACACACTCAAAACTCTGTTGCACTGAATCTTACATGAGAGTTCTGATAAGAGTACAAGCGGCTATGGAATAATAATTATTCGTTTACACTTCAAAACAATGAATCTGTGGTTTCATTCACTGAACAAGCTGGGACACTCTTTGTCAGAATTAACGAGGGAGATCCACCAGAAACAAAAGGGAAAAAGAAAAAAGATTTAATCACTGAAATATCAAAAGAAAATATGTGTCATCAAGGAACACAAATAGATAATCAAGGTCGTGGTGAGAATGATGATGATGATAATGATGGTGATTGTAGTGGTGGTGGTGGTGGTATCAGGGTTTTCCATATTCTAATTGTTTAACTGAATGAGAATGTTCACACAGTGTTTAATTCTCACCATAAATTTTCCATTTATCTTTTTCTCAAAATTCCGATTAGTTATGTCTCTTGTTAGTTATTTTGACTAATTAAGTCTCAGGCTTATTACCACCAAAGACGGTCTAGCCTTGACTACCTGTAACACTCTAACCACTAGACTATACACCTTCACACACACACACACACTATCTATCTCTCTATCCGCTCAGTCGAAGTCGACTCTCGGTCACTCGATGGATAAGTGTCCTCCAGTCAGTTCTATCCTGGGCCCCTTCTTTCAGATTGGCTATGTCCATTCCGGTATCACTCTTGATGGTGTCAAGCCAGCGGGTTCTTGGTCGGCCTCTTCCTCTCTTGCCACTGACCATTCCGAGCATGATGTCCTTCTCCAGGGATTTTCTCCGCATAACATGACCAAAATATGCCAATCTATGCTTGGTGATCCTAGCTTCTAGCAACATTTTCAGCCTGATCTGCTTAAGAACTTCTCCATTGGTGAGCCTCGCTGTCCATGGAATCCGTAAAGGTCATCTCCAACACCAAAGCTCGAATGCATTAATTCTCTTCTGGTCAGCTTTCTTTAGTGTCCAGGTCTCGCATCCATATGTTGCTATTTGGAAGACAATTGCATTCACCAATCTGCATTTGGCAGCGAGTCTGATGTCTCTACACTTCCACACACACAGACACACACATATATAGTTTTAATTCTACCCCATGCTTTAAAAGCATAATTTCACACAATGCAACACAACAGGAAGCTAGCTGTTACTGCAGTGATAAAGACTTGTGCCCACTAAATGAAGCCTGTATGACTGAGGCCATTATTTATGAAGCCACCGTAAGTTCCATAAATGCTAATAATACAGCTTCATCCAAGAAATATGCGGGTCTCACAGAGGGAAATTTCAAAGCAAGATTCAACAATCACACCTTAAGCTTCAGACACTGGAATAAACGAAAAACTACCAAATTATCCAGTTATATATGGTTCTTAAAAGAACAAGGTGTCGTCAACTATAGAATTTACTGGAAGATCTTAGCCAAGTGCAAACCTTATAGCAACAGTAGTGGCAAGTGCGGTCCTTGTAATATGGAAAGATGGTTCATCTGGAAAAGTTCCTTGGACCCCCACTACATGTTTAAATTCAAGAACTTAACTTTTTGGATCATGTCCACACGTCACAAAATAACTGTTACGGTTTTGCCCCCCACCCCACCCAGATCATGGCTAGAATCCACATTTCTACTATGTTCCTGTACAAGCTTTCCCCTATGTTTTAATTTCCATTAATTTTTTTAATTTTTTATATATATATATATATATATATTTTCATTTTTTCTTTTTCCCTTTTTAATTGAGTGTGTACGTGTGTGTGCGTATGTATATGTATGTATATATGAGGGAGTGTGAATGTATGTTTGTATATATATATGTATAAATGTCTAAATATATATGTAAGCACCTATGTGTATATGAGGATGAGGTTACACACACACACACACACACACACACACACACACACATATATACACATGTGCATGTGTGTGGATGTATGAGTACGTACATACATGTTTGTGTGTGCATGTCCAACATCCCCCCATCCCTGGATCAGAAGGCTATTCTATCAGAGGGTTGTCTATTTAAAGCTGAGTAGACTAAAGCAACATGAAGTGAAGAATACAAATGCATTGCCTGGTCTGGGAAGCGAACCCAGGATCTAGCAACCGTGAGTGCAACACCCTAACCATTAGGCCACACACCTTCACATATGTCTATGTATGTGTGATGTGTGTGTATATATATATATATATATATATATATATATATATATATATGAAGGCACATGGCTCAATGGTTAGAGCATCAAGCTTACGATTGTGAGGTTGCAAGTTCGATTCCTGGGCCGTGCGTGTTGTGTTCTTGAGCAAGACACTTTATTTCACGTTGCTCCAGTTCACTCAGCTGTAGAAATGAGTTGCAACGTCACTGGTGCCAAGCTGTATCGGCCCCTCTGCCTTTCCCTTGGATAACATCAGTGGCATGCAGAGCGGAGGCTGGAATGCATGGGTGACTGCTGGTCTTCCCTAAACAACCTTGCCCGGACCTGTGCCTTGGAGGGTAACTTTCTAGGTGCAATCGCATAGTCACTCATGGCTGAAGGGAGTCTTTATATATATATATATATATATATATATATATATATATATATATAGAGAGAGAGAGAGAGAGAGAGAGAGAGAGAGAGGAACGGATGAACAGACAGAGAAGAAATTCACAACAACATCCATTAGAACTAAATTTCCTCCTCTTACCGGAATCTCTTTTAATCCTGTTACCATAAAGAGACTGTTGCCGAAAGTTTGATGCAGAATTTGCTCTTTCGTTAATCTTTTTTGTCAATGGAACGACTTTAATTCCTCTGAAAGAAAGAAAAAGAAAAATACGGGTCATCATTGAATGGTCACATAACAAAGAATTAGTGTATTTTCCAGTATACAAATTGACACAGTATATAATGTAAGCATTTTCAAACAGCACCACCATCTTTCCAAATCCTGCGGCATTTCCATGGAACTTTGGGTCCTCCAAATTTATTTTGGTGTATAGGTTGTACATACCTTTCTTGGCTGTAAATTCTGATCCAAAAGGATCTGATTTGTATGCCAGGAAATATAGTACATAAAGCTGACTGCCTTAACCCTTTAGTGTTCTGATTATTCAATCAAACATAATGCCTATTGATTCCCATTGATTTGAATTAATCATGAATTATCTCATATCTTCAATATCTTGATGGTGTAGTTACTTAATGTAGAATAACATTGTAGGGTAGGTGTGAGAGCCTGGATCTGGTCAGTTTGAACATAAAACAGATTAAATATTTTGGCCGGATATGGCCGGTTTAAATACTAAAGGGTTAAAATTAAGACTTAGAGCAAATATGGTAGTCTTAAAATCAAGGTTAGTCATTAAGGCTCACACCAAAATTACTGTCTAAAATTAAAATTTATGATAAAATTAATAACAGCAATAATAATCATAAATAACAACAACATTATAAGATGTAACTTAAGAGGATAAAGACCTGGTTAAGGGGATGAAATTTTTGTCTTCTGTAAACTCCACTTGATCTTCTCCAGCTGACAGATTATCTGAAATGAAATAAAATTAAATATTTTTAGGCTGCTCTCTCCTTCGCCATCACCGCAACCCTTGTCAACATTGCATCTACTTAAAGTAGATGCAATAGAGTGATATAGTCAAGAGAAGCCTGAAGTGAAAAAGCTACTACAATCCACCAAGCTGTAACAAGGCACCACAGAAAGGTACAGTCCACCAAGCTGTAAGGAGGCACCACTGAGAGGTAGAGTTCACTCAGCTGTAAGTAAGTATCACAGTGAGGTACAGTCCACCAAGCTGTAAGGAAGTACCACAGAGAGGTACAGTCCACCAAGCTGTAAGGAAGTACCACAGTGAGGTACAGTCCACCAAGCTGTAAGGAAGTACCACAGTGAGGTACAGTTCACCAAGCTGTAAGGAAGTACCACAGTGAGGTACAGTTCACAAGCTGTAAGGAGGTACCACAGTGAGGTACAGTCCACCAAGCTGTAAGGAGTTAGCACAGTGAGGTACAGTCCACAAGCTGTAAGGAAGTACACAGTGAGGTACAGTCCACCAAGCTGTAAGGAAGTACCACAGTGAGGTACAGTTCACCAAGCTGTAAGGAAGTACCACAGTGAGGTACAGTTCACCAAGCTGTAAGGAGTTAGCACAGTGAGGTACAGTCCACCAAGTTGTAAGGAGGTACCACAGTGAGGTACAGTTCACAAGCTGTAAGGAGGTACCACAGTGAGGTACAGTCCACCAAGCTGTAAGGAGTTAGCATAGAGAGGTACAGTCCACCAAGCTGTAAGGAAGTACCACAGTGAGGTACAGTTCACCAAGCTGTAAGGAAGTACCACAGTGAGGTACAGTTCACCAAGCTGTAAGGAGTTAGCACAGTGAGGTACAGTCCACCAAGTTGTAAGGAGGTACCAGTGAGGTACAGTTCACCAAGCTGTAAGGAGGTACCACAGAGAGGCACAGTCCACCAAGCTGTAAGAAGGTACCAGAGAGGCACAGTCCACCAAGCTGTAAGGAGGTACCACGGAGAAGCACAGTCCACCAAGCTGTAAGGAGGAACCACAGAGAGGCACAGTCCAATTGCAATAAATGTTTTTGCATGTTTTTGTTTTTTTCCTTTCAATTTCGTTCAGTTGCTTTTTAGCCTCGAGTCAGGTCTGACCCCAGGGGATCTATGATCAAAAATATTTGCCAACAGTAGGTTGTGGCTTGAGGAAGCCCTAGCTATTATGTCTAGCAAGCTATTATGTCTAGCTGTTCCCATGGTGTGATATTGTTCTTGTATAACACAAGGAGCCTTGATTGAATAGGGACTATGATCAAAGACAATCCAATCGTGACCATCCACCTGAGAACCCAAGACCACATTAACCAACATGTCTTTTACTAAGATGGTGGGTGTGTGTGATATGAATGAGATTTGGCTGCTATTTCTAACAGATTGAGTGACCATGTTGGGAGCTCCCCTTATTTACTTGTGATGTTATATGAGTATTCAGTTATGGCTTATACCTGTTTGTTTCTCTTCATCTTCATCATCATCTTCATCATCATCATCATCATCATCATTATCATCATCATCGTCACTAGATGCTGCTGGCAACTGTGGTACAGCTGTCTTTGAAACAGTTCTAGTGTCTGAAGACTCTTTATCTGATACTTGAACTGCCTTCTGTTTTTCTAACTGCAAAGAAGAAATATCATATGAAACAAAACAATTATCCAAAACATTGGTTTCAAATTTTGACACAAGGCTAGCAATTTTGGGGGAAGGGGTAAGTCGATTACATCAGCCCCAGTATTTAACTGGTACTTATTTTATCGATCCCAAAATGATGAAAGGTCTAGTCGACCTCAGCAAACTTTTAACAACTCAGAATGTAAAGAAAGACAAAATGTCGCTATATATATATATATATATATATAATATATATAGCGACATATATATATATATATATATATATAATATATTCTTTTACTTGTTTCAGTCACTTGACTGCGGCCATGCTGGGGCACCACTTTTAGTCAAATAAATTGACCACAGGACTTATTTTTTGTAAGCCTAGTTCTTATTCTATCGGTCTCTCTTGCCGAACCAGTGACACACCAGCATCGGTTGTCAAGCGATGTTGGGGAGACAAACACAAACACACCTAGTTCTTATTCTATCAGCCTCTATTGCTGAACCACTAAGTTTCAGGGATGTAAACATGCCAACATCAGTTGTCAAGTGATGGTGGTGGAACAAACACAGACACATAAATATATACATATATATATATACATATATATA
Organism: Octopus sinensis; assembly: GCF_006345805.1. Classification (NCBI taxonomy): domain Eukaryota; kingdom Metazoa; phylum Mollusca; class Cephalopoda; order Octopoda; family Octopodidae; genus Octopus; species Octopus sinensis. The sequence continues at coordinate 9,591,805 of NC_043021.1, forward strand.
TATACAATGGGCTTCTTCCAGTTTCTGTCAACCAAATCCACTTTGGTCAGTTCGAGGCTAGAGTAGAAGATACTTGCCCAAGGTGTCTCGCAGTGGGACTGAACCCAGAACCATGTGGTCGGGAAGCAAGCTTCTTACCACACAGCCACACACTTATATATATATATATGTATATATGTATATATATATATATTATTATATATATATATATAATATATATATATATATATATATATTAATATATATATATATATATATATATATATATATATATATATATATACTAAGCAATAAGGGTTTAGCAACGAGTTGCCTTACCACATACCGAATTTAGAAATAGCAGTCAAAGGGTTATAGCTATTTCTTCTACTAAAAAGGGAGATCTCTTTGACTGCTATTTCTAAATTCGGTATGTGGTAAGGCAACTCGTTGCTAAACCCTTATTGCTTAGTATTACTTAATTTTCCTCGAATGAGGCTTTACATGCCGAAGACTACTGGTGTAATTGATAATTTTCCAAATTAATTAATTTCACCCTTCATTATTACGGATATATATATTATATATATATATTATATATATAATATATATATATATATGTATATATACCTTTAGTTACACAGTTTCCATGGCATATAGGTGACCGAGGTCACTGGATTTCCTCTTTGCCAGACACCAATTCATCACAGAGTTGCTCATCTACGTCTGACCAAACTGGAGCAATGTGCAATGATGTATTTTGATCAAGAACACAATACACCACCCAGTCTTGGAATTGAAACCATGGTTTTGCAACCTCGAGTGCAACACCCTTACCCACTAGGCCATGTGCCTTCATATATTACTCTTTTACATGTTTCAGTCATTTGACTGCGGCCATGCTGGAGCACCGCCTTTAATCGAGCAACTCGACCTCAGGACTTATTCTTTTGTAAGCCCAGTACTTATTCTATCTGTCTCTTTTGCCGAACTGCTAAGTAACGGGGACATAAACACACCAGCATCAGTTGTCAAGCAATGCTAAGGGGACAAACACAGACACACAAACACACACACGCATATATATATACATACATATATACGATGGGCTTCTTTCAGTTTCCGTCTACCAAATCCACTCACAAGGCTTTGGTCAGCCCGATGCTATAGTAGAAGACACTTGCCCAAGGTGGCACGCAGTGGGACTGAACCCGGAACCATGTGGTTGGTAAACAAGCTACTTACCACACAGCCACTCCTAATATATATATACATATATATATTATTATTATTATCAACATTTAATGTCAGTTTTCCATGCTGGCATGGGTTGGATGGCTTGACAGAAACTGGCATGGCCAAGGGCCCACACTAGGTTCCATAGTCGGTTTTGGCTTGTAGAAACAGGTGGATGCCCTTCCTAACACCAACCACTTTACAGAGTGCACTGGGTGCTTTTTATGTGGCACCATCACCCATAAGAATGCTTTTTACATGGCACTTTGCTTTTAGGATCTTATCTCTGTTGTGGTGTGTGGGTCTTCTCAAGTACAGCAATGCACCACATACCTCAGCCCCGTATCCCTTCTTTCTGAAGGTTCAGCATTTTGATATTGGCTTTACATACACACAAACACACACACACACACACACACAAAAGACTCCAAGTAATAAAAAAAACAATAACCTTTTGCCGTGTGTTTCTTTCTTGAATTCTCTTTCTCTTCTCTTTCTTCTGTTCTTTAATGTCTCTGAGATTTTCATGTACCTGCCGTGCCGTTTCCAATGTGGCTTTCTTACTTGTGCTAAAGGTCACCTCTTCAGGTGCATCGTCGCTATCATCGGAGACATCTGTACCAGCCTCAGACAACTGTACCTCGTCTCCATTTATTGAGAGATCTTCCTCAGGTTTTCTTTCATATTCTGATCAAGAAATGAATGAACAAACATGAATGAGATGAAACAAGTAATGTGGTGCTCCAGCAAGGCCACAGCCAGCTAGCTGGGATGAGTAAAGAAAGGTGAAGTAGAACTAATTTTTATGTAAACATTACTCCACTTTCATAAATAGCAATTTATAGCAGACGCACAAAGATATAAATTTGGAGAAGAAACAATCAATCAATCACATCACACATACTCCAATAAATTTCTAATTCTTTTTTGATCAATAGCAATAATTTATAACTTAGGTACAAGGAAAAAGGAATTTGTGGAGTGAAAACAGGTCATTAGATTAGCCCAGAGTATGTGTGTGTGTATATATTTATACATATAAATTTGACATGGGTGATTTTTTCTTGTCTTGGGATTCACGGTCAAACAGCTGGGTGGAATCGTGCGAAAAATTACACAGATGTGTAGAATGATCCAGTGGTGATGCTGGGCTTTGCATTTTTTCATAGCTCCCATGGTTACAGAGATAATCTACTATAATAATACTCTTGTGTTTATGAATGAGAAAGGAAGGGGTGACAGATAAATAACAAAGGAAGGGGTGATGTCATACTTGGTAGTGTAAGATGGAAAAAATCAATCAAACCATTAATTGATCGCTCGCTTATTTGGCTGGATACCTAACCAGTTGACTACTAATAAAGAACTTTTGTGTTGTCTACGTTGATCCTCAGACCATAAGGTCAAGTGAAGCAGGCAATGTTGTACATCATCATCATCATCGTTTAACATCCGTTTTCCATGCTAGCATAGGTTGGACAGTTCGACTGGGGTCTGAGAAGCCAAAAGGCTGCTCCAGTCTGATCTAGCAGTGTTTCTACAGCTGGATGCTCTTATTAACGCCAACCACTCCGTGAGTGTAGTGGGTCCTTTTTATGTGCCACCAGCACAGGGGCCAAATTGGTTGATGCTTTTTACATGCCACCATCACGGAAGCCATCAAGGCTGTGCTGGCATCAACCACATTCGGATGGTGCTTTTTATGTGCCACCAGCACAGGGGCCAAATTGGTTGATGCTTTTTACATGCCACCGGCACAGAAGCCAGTCAAGGCAGTGCTGGCATCAGCCACATTTGGATGGTGCTTTTTATGTGCCACTGACATGGATATCACAACTACAATTTCCATTTGATTTTTATTTTGATGTTGATGTACTTGACTCAACAGGTTTCCTCAAGCACAGCAGGTTGCCCTACAATCCAAGGTAAGCACAGCAGGCTGTCCTGCAATCCAAGGTACTTTGAATGGGCTGGGGCTGGTTATGTGAAGCTAGTGTAGGATACAGCCATGAACTCACTTTATTTGTCAGGTCTTCGCAGTCACAGCATATCTCCAGAGGTCTCGGTCTTTCGTCGTTGCCTCTCTGAGGCCCAACGCTCGAAGATCATATCCAAATGTTCGGCTTCAATGGCAGAGATAATGGCGTCATCATCAATGAACATGAAGTTGGTCACAGATCTGTTAGCACTGAACTGTACACCCCTTTGTCCATCAAAAGCCTGCCATATGATGGCATCGATGATAACACTGAACAGGAAAGGGGTGACCACATCTCCTTATCGAACACCTGTCTTGGTGTCAGAGCAGGCTGCAGGATGAGCAATGGAAGACTAAAACACCAACTTTTCTGATGGCAGCAACCCACGCACTGGAGAATCCAGCGCAGTGCACCAAAGAAGCCATGGGCGAAAGAAATTGAGGAAGAGCTGAAGTTACAGTGCCTCAATCTCAAGCATAATAAAACCAGCACCATGGATCAGAAAGCATGGGTTAACACCATCATAAGAGTTCGACAGACAGCAGCACCCACAGCAGTTGAGGGGACAACTTCCCTCTCCAGTCACCAGCTAGGGATTTTACTTACTAATGAAGAAATATATCTGAACCAGTGTGTGTTTATTACTGGCGTAATGACCCTCCCAACACATAACAAAATTAGTGGTTTAATTTCTTCTATTATAATTTCATTTACACCTCAGATGCCTTATAGGAATATATTGGTCATTTGTGTCCGTCTTTGTCCACAACTATGTTTAACTCCCTGGTATCAAGTCTCTAGCTCCAAACTGCTTTGAATTAAAACAAGTTCTATAATATAGTTTTTAAAACAGGTGAAAATGAGAGAAAGGCAGCGTAATAAAATATCAACATATGATAGATCTAATTAATTTTCTGTATATACTGATGTTAGTGACGAAACACGTAGAATTTTTAATGAGATTTTGGGGTCTTGTCGGTGATAACATTCTTTTATTAAAAGATTCTGAATATGTTTAGTTTTAAAGTCAAAATCCATTAGATACGCAAATCATATAGCAGTTATATTAAAATACTATGGTAAACCTCTAATGATCATAAGTTTTATTTGATGAAAGAAAAGAAATAAGTACTTGGCAACGATAAACAAAATAATTAACACCTAAAAATGTTTTCAATTTTAATTACGCCGCTCTTGTCCAATAGCTCAGGGATTAATGAGGTTGAACAACGCTCTTACGGTTTACACGACAAAAAACAAAAAGTGTCACAGATTCGAGACAAAAGTTTAACAAATACAAATTTGAAAAAAAAACACGCCAACAACATAAACATAACGTGGTTTTAGATTTCGTTGATCGCGTGGTGAATAGTTTAAGAGGGGGGAAAAAAAAGAATTTCATTGAAAATAAATACAATAAAAAATAAATTTATGAGTGCTGTATGACTGATACCTGCAAGTTTAATCTTCTTCAGCTTGTATTTGGGCATTTTTGTGCAGGTAAGACCAACTAATTAATTGCTAAAAGTAATTAATTGCATAGATGAAGACAACGTGTCTTCGGTGACACCGGAAGAGATAAGTAACAGGGAGATAACTCTGAATCGACTGCGTCTTGAACAGCCAGTTTAGTATGGTTTAGTTTAGTATAGTTATGGCCAAGCAGCAGTCCTTGTGATTTTCTGGATGACACGCGTAACGAAAAATTACCTTGAAGTGTTTCTAGTTATGCGATCCGCCTAATGACCAGTCATGCCTCATGTGGCTCGCTTCTCGCAAAAGGTTGCCCATGCCTGTTAGCACCAAGACCTCTCTGATTGAATAAGGCTTATTATGATCAAAGATGTTTTAGCCACGACCAACCCGGGCTTTTGTGTTTCAACAATTTCACGGTCCATTCTTTTCTTCTTTCAACAAGACGGTCTTGCTATTAACTTCCATATCACTGCTGATGCTGTTGTTATTGTTATTGTTGTTTAGTAGGCCTTAGCTAATATTTCCTTTAAAAGTTTTGTTTTCTTACATTTATCCAAACTCCATGGAATCCATCGCAACACATGGCTATGATGCTCCCCCACTTCTATTACTCGTCATTAAGGATTCACATATTGTCAGCCACTAAGATACATGGTATAACGATATTTCTGCTTCAGCAACACAGCGCTGAATCTGTCTAAAATGTAATGGAAAATAGGTCAGTTTTGAAACATTGATGTCCAGATGACAAAAGCAAAGTTTGAAGGAAACTAATCATTTTCCTTTGATTTCTAAACAGAAGCAAATAGGAAATAACACTTACTGACCGAAGACCACCCACCACCACCCCAAAAAATAAAAATTTTATTACCTGTATGATCATTACATTGCTATCGTTTTGTATCGGCAGTCCTTGACCCCAAGTATAAAAAGAAAGCAACATAATCTCAAACGAAATTAAGCTCAGGAAAATAAGCAAGTTACAAAAAAAACAAGCAAAAAAAAAAAACTACCCCTAAATAACAATTCATCTGGTCACATACACTAAAAAATGTTTCCGAAGATATTAACTAAAGTAATATGGCGCTACATTAAAATATATTGTAGTCACGGCTATTTTTGTTTTGTTCCAAATGTAAATCGTATTGTTAATATATTTTACTGCTTTTTTTTACAACCAATAAATGCTGCAATATTTGTGAAGCTGACAAAATATTTCTCATGGGGAACTAGACAATCTGCTATTAGGTATGTGAAACAACTAAAATGACTAACAAAATACAAAAGAGTGTCAAGCAATGATAAAAGACCAGTGAAAAGTCAACTTATTGCACTGTGATGTGTTTGTATATAAGAAATTTTATATTTTTGCGTTTCTAAAGTGTTTATGAACAAGGTGCATTCCAGAAGTTTTGAGACTTTTTCAGGAGAGACATTTATTAAGTTCAAAGAAGTACGAAATTCTAAACTCCTTCAAAGTAGGATTCTCCGACATCAATGCATTTGTTGCAGCGCTCCAGCCATGGAATTCTTTCAAAGTGAAGGTGTTCAGAACCCTTGTCACAGCTTCCTTCATCTTCAAAACGACTGCCCCTGAGGTTCTCCTTCGGTTTGAGGAATAACCAGAAGTCACAGAGAGCAAGGTCTGGATTGTCGGGAGGGTTAGGGACAGATTTCGCCCCTATCCCTGTTAAATCAATGGTTCCCAGGATGTTCGTCAATGAGCATCCTGGGAACAAATTTTGCGCACGTTCAGATTTTTATGAATAATTCTACTCTTTTACTCTGTTACTTGTTTCAGTCTTTTGACTGTGGCCATACTGGAGCACCGCCAGTAGTAGAGTAAATCGACCCTAGGACTTATTCTTTGTAAGCCTAGTACTTATTCTATCGGTCTCTTTTGCCGAACCGCTAAGTTACGGGGACATAAACACACCAGCATCAGTTGTCAAGCGATGTTGGGGAGACAAACGCAGACACACAAGCACACACACACACATATGCATATATACGACGGGCTTCTTTCAGTTTCCGCCTACCAAATCCACTCACAAGGCTTTGGTCGGCCCGAGGCTATAGTAGAAGACACTTGCCCAAGGTGCCACGCAGCGGGACTGAACCCAGAACCATGTGGTTCGTAAGCAACCCACTCCTACGCCTCTGTGTACAGTTGTCACACCAACTCCAAACTGTATATTTATTGTCTTTATAGACACACAACGATCTTCGTCCAGAAAATTGCAAATTTTCTCAACCAGCTCTGATGTTCTGACGTCCTTCTCCTTTCCACATCTCACTTCGTCTCTCATTCCCCCTCTATCCTCTTTAGACCTCTTGTGGTCAGTGAGAAAGTAAATCCAATATCAGTCTGGAGCATTTTATAGGTTGCCGCAGTGTTGTTACCCAGTTTAATATAAAACTTTATTGCATAGCAAACTTCCACACATCCCGCCTGCATTCTGCAGTTTAGTAGTCATCTGTGAGAAGCAGTGCTTAGCTGGGTGTGTTCAAAGTGCTGTTACAGCCGCCTTCTTCAACCAAGAATAACAAAAGATGGCAGGTCAGCTTATTAGATGTTTAGTAAAGACTAGCTTAAGGTGACCCGCTCTACGCGTGGGTGAGGGTGTGGTTGTTACTTTCTGTTGCTTCCTTTCTGTTTCTTAAACTTTGCCTTAATTTTCATTATGCTATCAGATGTTGTTATACATCATTGATCACAATGCGCTTTGCATCGTTCTAGCCTTCGAATGGCGCCACCACGCTGGCTAGGGAAGGAGGCCAACGTTCCCTCCTCACTTAATTAAAAGGGAAACTGGACCAATGTGGAATAAAGCGTTCTAACCAAGAACACAATGCGCTGCCGGGTCTGGGAATCGAACTCACAATCTAGCGTTCGTGATTGTAACAGCTTAACCACCAAGACCACGCGCCTTCACCCGTCAGAATCGTTAGCACGCCGGACGAAAGGCTTAGCGGTTTTTCGTCTGCAGTTACATTCTGAGTTCAAATTCCGCCGAGGTCGGCTTTGCCTTTCATCCTTTCGGGGTCGATATAATCGGGTTAATCCGTTTGTCTGTCCTTATTTGTCCCCTCTGTGCGTAGTCCCTTGTGGGCAGTAAAGAAATAGGTATTTCGTCTGCCGTTACGTTCAGAGTTCAAATTCCACCGAGGTCGACTTTACCTTTCATCCTTTTGGGGTCGATTAAATAAGTACCATTTACGCACTGGGGTCGATATAATCGACTTAATCCCTTTGTCTGTCCTTGTTTGTCCCCTCTGTGTGTAGCCCCTTGTGGGCAGTAAAGAAATAGGTATTTCGTCTACCGTTACGTTCTGAGTTCAAATTCCGCTGAGGTCGACTTTACCTTTCATCCTTCTGGTGTCGATTAAATAAGTACCAGTTACGCACTGGGGTCGATATAATCGACTTAATCCCTTTGTCTCCTCTATGTTTAGCCCCCTGTGGGTAATAAAGAAATAAATTATAGATTATATATGAAAATAAAAACCTACACATACACAAAACACGTACATGTATGTATGTATGTATGTATGTATGTATGTATGTATGCATGCACAATCATACACAGAAATGCATTAGTGTGGAAACTCCCCACTGATTCGTATAAAGAATTTATTGGGTAGGAACTAACAGAGGATAGTAACTAACACAGCTGGTACAGTGCTTGGAATTTATGACGAGAATGTCACTGAGTTTGAACAGAAACCGAGCAGAAGATTGGTAACACTAGACATTGCGAACATGCTAAGTGTAGCTTGGTAGAAGCAGAATAGTATTTAAGTGCATTAGCACTTGGTTTCGTTGCTATTTAGCCCCAGTTCGGACCTGTTCGAGTAAATCTTTAATAAACTGCTTGGATCTTTCCAACCGTAATATCTTAGAAAAGAGGAAGAATAGAGTTATATAATGTAGATTTAGATACACAATGTCGAGGGTGGGGGTGAGACAGCTGGCTACGGTTGGAATTTTTATTTATTTATTGGCATATTTATACAAGTATGTCCCTCGACTTTGTTGCCTCATAACTTTGATAAAAATGGGTATTTTTCAATGAAATTTTCTAGTGTAGCATCTTAGAAAAGAGGAAGAATAGAGTTATATAATGTAGATTTAGATACACAATGTCGGGTGGGGGGGATGAGACAGATGGCTACGGTTGGAATTTTTATTTATTTATTTATTGGCATATTTAAACAAGTATGTCCCTCGACTTTGTTGCCTCATAACTTTGACAAAAATGGGGTATTTTTCAATGAAATTTTCTGGTGTAGATTACGATAATATCAGAATTTAATGTAAAAAAAAAACTGATTGGCGCGCACACATACCTACTGACATACATCACAATATTTTGCAAATTTAATTTTGTAGATATATATGTGATGTGTGACACTATGTTTGTGTGCTCACCTCCCCACCATTTTTTTCACGTTAAATTCCCACATAATCGTAATCTACACCATTTGAAAGGTATTTAAAGAAAGTTCAACTGGAAAATACCCGATTTTCTGAAAGTTACGAGAAAACAATGTCGGTGGAAGGGAGTTAGACTTGTGTAAGGTCTGCTTATTTTTGTCTATCAAACAGTTTAATCATAAGTCTTTTCGAGAAGGACTGACCTAGGACTAAAGATGATAAAAAACAAAACGGTCCAAATGCCTTTACGGCCTTTAACGTTCTAAGTTCAAATTCCGTTAAGGACAACTTTGCCTTTAGTCGGATATGAAGCACCAGTCAAGAACTGGATCGATTTGCTATTCCTATAAAACATTCTTATTGCGAATGCTGGTATTGAATTAATGGCAATAAATAACACGAACGATATACAGTGCTGTTGAAAATTATATTTATTTATAGACGTTGTCGACTTGATTGTTCTGAAGCACATCGTTCGTTTCACATCGGAGATTTAATAAAAACAAAAATGAAGAGAAATCAGCTGAAGCTGTAGGACCAGACTGTACTAAGTGATGTTCGTAGACAGGGGAGATAAATGCGAGCGTGTATGTGTGTGTGAGAGAAAGAGAAACAGGGAGGGGGAGAAAGAGAGGGAGAGAAAGAGTTAGAGAAAAAGTGAGAGCAAGTGAGACACACACGCACACACACACATACAGACACACACACACACACACACACACATATATATATATATATATATATATATACACACACGTACAGACACACACACACACAAAGAAACAGATGGAAATCAATGGTTGGAAGTTGTGAAGAGAGGGCGACAAAGAGAGAGACCACTAAAAAAGTAAAAAAAGAAGTTGAGGGAAGCGAGAGAGAGCAAAATAAGTGAGAAATGATCCCAGCCAGGGGAAAAGAAATGTGAGAAGAGAAAAAAAACAAAAAACGAAGTGAACGAGGAGAGAAAGAGAAGAAAATAAATGAGAGAGAGAGAGAGGAGAGAAATGGACTACATGCAGAAGATAACGGCTAAGATGGGATGGAAGAGAAAAAGAGGAAAGAACAAGCGAATAAGCAATTACTGACCGAGAGTGGAGGAACAGAGAGTAAGAAGAAATGACAGAGGAATATATGAGCTGATAGTGAAAAAGAAAGAAGTGTATAGTCAATTGTGTCGACCGAGTATGTGACTAGTCGCTTAATTTATCGACCCAGGAGGAATGAAAAGATCAAGACGACATCAGCTGTATTTTGAATCTATACGGGACAGTCCGTTCTGTCGTTTTATTGTCCTGAAGAATAATAATAAAAAAGAAAGAAAGCATAAAGAGGGAGAAGGAGGAGAAAGAGTAAGGAAAAGAGAGAATGGTTAGTCAGGAGAGAAGTGGTAAGAAAGCTATGCAAGCATGAGAAAGAAAGAGGAGTGAGAGAGGGAGAGAGAGATTGAGAGTATGATTTGATAGTAAAGAAATAGAAAGAGTAAAAGCTAGAGGGAGGAGGGAAGTAGGAGAATGAGGGAGTAGTTTCTCAGAAATGAAGCGAAAAGGAAACTACGTAAGCATGAGAGAGAGGGGGAGATAGAGAGAGTTAAAGAAAGAGTGATGATAGTAAAGAAATAGAAATAGTAAAAGCAACAGACATGGAGAGAGAGAGAGAGAGTTGGTGTGAGAACATTATGAATAAGAACAATTGAGAGAGAGAGAGAGAACTAAGAGAGATAAAGGGGGGGTGCGGGTTATTTGATGATAAAAGAGAAAGAAAAATAGAGAGGGGGGTGTTGTAATTGTCGTTTGGCCCCAGGTCAGCCCTGATGGACGGAGCAAACCTACGATGAAGGACAATCCAGCCATTGCCATCCAGTCTGTTGCAAACATTAGGAAGAAAATCAAGCTCACATTACGCAACGTCTTTTTTTTTAAGACTGTGTTGTCTGATTTGAAATAGATTTGGTTGCTATATCTCGCATATCGCTCAAATGTATGCGTGTGTGTGTGTAGACGAAGAAAGAGAAAGAGTAAAAAAATGAGAGACGTGTGACTATGTGTGTATTGTGAGTGTGGTGTGGTAGACGGAGAAAAAGAAAGAGTAAAAAACAATAGAGGGAGAAAGAGATAAACATAAATCTATGTGTGAATGGTGGTGGGAGTGGGAGTGGTATTGGTGGGTGAAGAAAGAGAAAAGTAAAAAACAAGACGGAGGGGGAGTGTCTATATGTGTATGATGGTGGTGGCGGTGGTGGTGATGGTAGTAGACGAAGAAAGAGATAGTAAGAAACAAGACGGAGAGAGAGGGATCTGTATCTATGTGTGTGTGCGATGGTGGTAGTAGACGAAGAAAGAAGGAGTAAGAGACAACAGAGAGTAAGTGTGTGGGGACGGAGGTGAAAGAAGGAGTAAGAGACAACAGAGAGTAAGTGTGTGGGGACGGAGGTGAAAGAAGGAGTAAGAGACAACAGAGAGTAAGTGTGTGGGGACGGAGGTGAAAGAAGGAGTAAGAGACAACAGAGAGCAAGTGTGCGGGGACGGAGGTGAAAGAAGGAGTAAGAGACAACAGAGAGTAAGTGGGTGGGGACGGAGGTGAAAGAAGGCGTAAGAGACAACAGAGAGTAAGTATAGTGGGGACGGAGGTGAAAGAAGGCGTAAGAGACAACAGAGAGCAAGTGCGTGGGGACGGAGGTGAAAGAAGAAAGAGTATAAGTTGTATGTGCGAACAGACGTAACTAGTCCACATTACCCCTTGACCTCCACTAAAACAAGACACAGCAATGTCGACCAGCTAAAAAAAAACTCTGGATGACAACATGTAACCAAATAAAAAATGTGCGGATAAATACAAGTTGTAGCGTCGAAATTTCACTCGTATAGGTAAGTGGACGTCGACATTTATCCGTTGCTTCAGTTTACAATAAATGTTAACCCGTTAAAGACGTGTCAGCCTGTAAAATGTTTCCCCAGTAATAATATATTTAGTGTGCGAGTATGTGCGTGTGTGAATGAGTGTCGGGGAAAGAGAACACACAAATATATAAATGATCTTCGTGTTGTATTTGGGAAAGGCTAAAGACAAGACAATTGTCGTTGGAGGAAGAAAATAATAATGATGAAGCAGTTGTTAATTTTTTTACGTTTTGTGTTTTACATTTTTATGTTTTGGTTTCGTTAAGTTTGATTTAGTTGGAAATGTCATCGATCAGAAAAAGACGAACGAGTGTTGGGTTTTATCTGTGTCCTGACTACATCATCTCAGTAAATAGAAACCATTGAATTGATGGAGCATTATACATACATACTTATATATATGTATAATGCTCCATAAACGCATTTTCCCTCTGAGTACTTTATTATCTGTAATGCACGTAGGTATATATATATATATATATATATATATATATAATATATATATATATATATATATATAAACTATACTCAGAAAAGACAGGCACTCGTATGTGTGTGTGTGTGTATATATATATTATATATATATATATATATATATAAACTATACTCAGAAAAGACAGGCACTCGTATGTGTATATATATATATATATATATATATATATATGTATACATGTGTGTGTGTATATATATATATATATAGAGAGAGAGAGAGAGAGAGTGAGAGATGTATATATTTTTGTATGTATGTGTGCATATTTAGAGACAAACAGACAGACAGGTGTATACGTGTGTGTGTGTGTGTCTCTGTGAGTATGTATAAACAGTTATTTTATTATCATCATTATTTAATGTCCATCTTCCATGTTGGCTTAAGTTCAGTGTTGGACAGGATATGACGAGTCGGAGGACTGCGTCATCCACCAATGTCCACTTCGACATGGTCCCTATGGCTGGATGCCCGTCCGAACGCCAACCACTTTACAGAGTGCACTGGGTTTTTTGGCTTTTTCCCGTAGCATCAGCACTAGTGAACCTTACCTTGTTCCATACAAAACTAAGAATGCAGGGTGGGCCCCCTATTAGTAATAAAAGAGAATAAAAACGAGAGGGTGCGATGATTATATATATATGAAGTGATGAGGGTGTGAAAAGTATAATGATTGCAATATATTTATTGTTGTGATAGGGTGATAGTGGAGAGAGCAGCCGAGCAGGCTTTAACTGGGGAGAGTGTATATAAAGATACGTGTGTGTATATATATATACACACACACACACGAAATCAGTTCAATACGCTCTGGAATTGTGAAAGATGGGCTTCAATTTTTCTAGAAGTGAATAAAATAATAATGAATGCACACGTACTTGTACAAAACGTTTTGATGCGTGACTTCTGGTCCACCCTGTGTATGTATGAATGTGTGTATATATATATATATATTATATATATATATATATATATATATATATATATGTATGTATGTATGTATGTAATCTATATGTGTGTATGTATGTGATGGTTATTTGTCCGTTTTCCTGCTGGCATGAGTTGAACTGATTGACAGCATCTTGTGAGCTAAAGGGCTGCTCCAAACTCAGCTGTTAGCTTTGATATGGTTACTATGGCCGGATGTCCTTCCTGAAACCAACCACATTACAGTGTGTACTGGGAGCCCATTTTGGGGAGAGTTCTTTGTACCACCAATGCCAGTGATGTTGCCAAGTAACTTGCAAGACAGAAAAAAACAATAGGAAAAGCTGAGTGGGGAGCATCAAAAAAAATTTTTTTTCAGAGAGGGAAGATGGCTTTATACCAAGAGTCGAAAGGCTAAAAGCTTGTTTTCCTATAGAGGGGAGACATGGCTGCCACACATATAGAGCGGAGTGGAAGTAATTGGGATGGAAAAGTGCCCATGCAGTGTCACGTAAAAACATCCAGCACACTCTGTGGAGTGGTTGGCATTAGGAAGGGCATCCAGCCCACAGAAACCAAGCCAGATTAGACTGGAGTCTGGTGCAGCTCCAGCATGGACAACAGACATGAAATAAAGATTATTCTATATATATATAGAGAGAGAGAGCAATAAGAAAATGGAGGGGATCAATAGGTGGTTCAGCAACTTTTAGACATTATATTATGTTAACTTATTTATTTACTAAAATGACAATTACAAGAATATATATACATGTATAACATATTATGCTTTCTCATAAAGAAGGTTGGCTGTGTGGTAAGTAGCTTGCTTACGAACCACATGATTCCAGGTTCAGTTCCACTATAGCATTGGGCCAACCAAGGCATTGTGAATGGATTTGGTAGATGGAAGCTGAAAGAAGCCCATTGTATGTGTGTGTGTGTGTGACCTCTCGTCTGTGTTTGTCCCCAACCACTCCTTGACAACCGGTGTTGGTGTGTTGACATCCCCTTAACTTAGCAGTTCGGCAAAACGAGACTGATAGAACATGTACCAGGCTTAACAAATATAAATATAACAAATGGGTCAATTCATTCAACTAAAATTTCTGCAAGGTGATGCCTCAGTATGGCCGGTGTCTAATGACTGAAAACAGTAAAATATATATGTATATATATATATATTTGCAAATAGTAATGGATTACTCCAAACATTTACCAGTTTGCTCTCAGTTAGGTATTCAAAATAGGTTATTCAACAGTTGATATGTAAATCCAATAATATTCTCATAAGACAAGAATACATTCTTATACTAGTATGTTGTTGACAGTGACTTCCAAGTTTTGGCCAGCTAAGCCATTGCGGACTGATGCGTGTGTATGTACTTGTAGCATTTGAATATTTTTTTTGGCTGATGTCAATGCTGTTGGATTGTGTGTCGAAATTCCAATGACTTCCAAGAGAGCAGCTGATGATAAGATGTTGGCTATGTCCCTTTAGATTTAAACTGTTGTTATTGTGAAGTTTGTATGTTTCCCTTTTTGATTCTGTCTTCAGTATGTTTGTCACCATATTGATAAGGCGGCGAGCTGGCAGAAAGGTTAGCATGCCGGGCGAAATGCGTAGCTGTATTTCGTCTGCCGTTACGTTCTGAGTTCAAATTCCGCTGAGGTCGACTTTGCCTTTCATCCTTTCGGGGTCGATAAATTAAGTACCAGTTACGCACTGGGGTTGATGTAATTGACTTAAACTATTTGTCTGTCCTTGTTTGTCCTCTCTGTGTTTAGCCCCTTGTGGGTAGTAAAGAAATACATATTGATTGCGTCACCATTTGTAGTCCTGGTGGTTTATGGTCCGCTTATTGTTTAGTATACCACTGGGACTAGTCTTGTTGGTTTGTCTGTCATTGCTTCATTCTGTGTCAATGCTTGTTAACATCTTATTTTTAATTTGTCTTGGTAGAATTTTTTAATTCATAACGAGTGGCTGTGTGGTAAGTAGCTCACTGCGTGGCACCTTGGGCAATTGTCTTCTACTATAGCCTCAGGCCGACCAAGGCCTTGTGAGTGGATTTGGTAGATGGAAACTGAAAGAAGCCCGTCATATATATGTGTATATATATATATATATGTGTGTGTGTGTGTGTATATGTTTGTGTGTCTGTGTTTGTCTCCCCAACATCGCTTGACAACCAATGCTGGTGTGCTTACGTCCCCGTAACTTAGTTCGGCAAAAGAGACCGATAGAATAAGTACTAGGCTTACAAAGAATAAGTCCTGGGGTCAATTTGCTTGACTAAAGACGGTGCTTCAGCATGGCCATGGTCACATGACTGAAACAAGTAAAAGAGTTAAAGAGTAACTGGTTATTAGTAATAGTATATTCGAGACTCAGTGGAATTAGAATTATTGGGTTAGATATCAGCAAGTTTTTACATTATGGTAGACTTAAATAGTCCAAAGTCAGGACGTCATGATAGATTGTTAGCTCCTACATGCATTTTTTCTCTCCTTGTTTTTTCTGTGTCCCTTCCTGTAGAAGAGCGTAGGCTCGAAACATAAAAGACTTTTTCTATTCCTGAGCACTATACTAATACATTTGTTTGTTTGTACTCCACCTGCCTTCGTCTTTTGTTTATTTTCGTAAACTTTCCCTTTATATATATATCATTATCATCATTTAACATCTGTTTTCCATGGTGTCATGAGTTTGGATGGTTTGATGAGTGCTGGCAACCAGGTGAGCAGCACCAGGTTCCAGTCTGATTTGGCTTGGTTTCTACAGCTGGATGCTCTTCCAAATGCCCACCACTTTACAGAGTGTACTGGGTGCCTGTCATGTTGCACTGGTGCTTTTTATGTGGAACCAGCATGGGGGTTTTTACATGGCACCAGGACAGGATTATTGCAGGCCGAACCCCTTCAGCTGAAGAAGGAGCAGCATTAATACTTCTGCTGTGGACAACAGATCTTCTTGTGTGTGTGTATGTACTGGTGGCACATGAAAAAATCATTCAAGCGAGGTCATTACCAGTGCCGCTGGACTGGCTCCTGTGCAGGTGGCACATAAAAAAACACCATTTGAGCATGGCCGTTGCCAGTACTGCCTGGCTGGCACAAGGGCCGGTGGCACGTAAAAGCACCCACTACAGTCAGAGTGGTTGGCATTAGGAAGGGCCTCCAGCTGTAGAAACTCTGCCAGATCAAGATTGGAGCCTGGTGCAGCCATCTGGTTCACCAGTCCTCAGTCAAATCGTCCAACCCATGCTAGCATGGAAAGCGGACGTTAAACGATGATGATGATGATGATGTCATACACACATTTATGCGCAATACAGCATAAATAAGAAGAACTGAAGTAAATTTAAGTATTGAAGCTCAATATGGTTCAGATAAGAACATGAAGACCCATTTTCTATGTTAATTGATGTAGAAAAAATGTCGGAGGGAGTCTCATGATGGACCATGTATATGTGTGTGCGTCTTTTTCACAATTCAGGGCATGGGCTGTGGCCATGCTGGGATACTACTATTACTGATGATACTGTTTCGACCATTTCATTATGGTGTGTGAGGAAGTTTGATATTGTTACCATTATTAGCTTTCTTGGCATGATCTTGTGTGTGTGTGTTTATCTATATATGTGTGTATATATATATATATATGTGTGTGTGTGTGTGTGTATTGTATTTTGGGATGGTCTTTTTTTTTTGTCTTTTTGCCAAATCCGCACACACACTACTATATATTTGTTCTTCATTCATTTATTACTGTTCCTATTTTAGCTTGTGTCCATTGTCCGGAAATCTTTCATGTGTGGCGAAAGATTTCCAGACAATGGATATGAGTTTATTTGGGGGGAAAAAAAGAAAAAGAAAAGAACCATCCCAAAATACAACAATATCCATTTCAACACATGGTTTCACATCAGGAATCTTGTAACACAAATTTATAAACATATATATATATATATATATATATATATATATATATATATATATATATATATAGTTAATCCAAACATGAAAACACAAAGAGAAAACACAACAATGCGAGGACGTGGAACAAATATAGTATTATTGGACGCTCAGGAAGGAAGGGAAGAAGGAGGGTTTTACGTTTCGAGCGGAGCTCTTTGTCAGAAACATAGGAAATGGAAAGATCCAGAGAAGGGAAGACGGAGGAAAAAAATCACTAATGGTACACACACGGTCACTATATATATATATATAGATATAGAGAGAGAGAGAGACCGGTAAGGCGGCGCTGATAACGATCCCGCTGGAATGGTGCTTTTTACGTAATATATGTATATATATATGTATGTATATATAAAACAAACACACACACACACATGAATATGTATACCATGTGTGTGTATAAATATATATCATCATCATCATTTATCATCCATTTTCCATGCTGCCTGAGCTCCATTTTGCCCATTTTGTCATGGCTTCTACTGCTGGATTCCCTTCTATATATCATTTTTACATCATGGGCTGTGATGATTAGACGGAATCCAATGGGTTGGAGGACCAAGTCTTGTACCAGTGTCTCAGAGTGTACTGGATGCTTTATTTATTCTTTTCTTCACAATGCACAAGAATTTGTGGGATGACAATCGGTTTGGCAAAAGAGACCAATAGAATAAGTACCAGGGTTGCTTTGTTTAGCTAAACCCTTCAAGGCAGTGTCCCAGCATATCTGCAGTCCAATGACTGAAACGAGTAAAAGATAAAAAGAATGTCTATGGAATACTCAGCCACTTGCATGATAGGTCAATGTTTAGGCAATTAATTGAACATTTGAACCCCTCATTATTGAAACTAACAGAGGTCCAACTACACACAAGTAGTAATATGTATGTATGCGGGCATGGCTGTGTGGTTAGGGAGCTTGCTTCCTAGCTACATGGTTTCAGGTTCAGTCCCACTGCGTGACACTTTGGGCAGGTGTCTTCTGCTATAGCCCCGAGTCGACCTAAGCTTTGTGATTGAATTCGGTAGGCGGAAGTTACTGCCATGTGTGTATGTGTGCGTGTAGGTGCTCAGTGCCTCTCCGAAAGAGAGAAAGGGGTATGTATGTAATTATTCAGTTTTATTTCAAGATTTCTTGCCAATAGAGAAAGAGCCTGCAGTTTTGTTTGTTTTGTTTTATGTATGTATTCTCATGCATATAGGTGCATGTTTAGACATGTGTGTATATACTCAAATGATAAACTTCTGGAAAGTTTTACAGATGTTTACAGTTCCAGTGATGGCTTGGATCTGTAGTCTTCAAATTGGCTGTCTTCTTTCTGGCTTTGAGAAGCCTAATTTCTCAAGATTGATACTTAGGTAGTGTGTTACATGTCCCAGTGCCCCAATAATTACAGATATAAACCTGAACCTGGGTAGAATAACTGTAGATTTCTCAATAGTTCGGTGTAGGTATTTTCTTTTTCTCCTATCTTTAGCCTTTTGCTAACATCTGCTGGGCAGCTGATCTCTACAACTGTACACAGTTTCTCCTCTCTGCCCCAAATCACTAAGTATATCTGTATGTGTCTGTGTGTATGTAGAGTCAACAGATGAGATCCAGAGATTCTTGGTATAGAAAACACTTAGTAGCGCTTCGAATGATCTGAATTTAGACTCTGATGTTTTTACGAGGGACCAATTCTATGAGATAAATAGTGGCTATAAGAAGAATCCAGGTGAGCAGATATACTCTTTTACTTGTTTCAGTCATTTGACTGTGGCCATACTGGAGCACCGCATTTAGTCGAGCAAATCAACCCTAGTACTTATTCTATCGGTCTCTTTTGCTGAACCCCTAAGTAACAGGGACGTAAACACACCAGCATCAGTTGTCAAGCAATGTTGGGTGGACAAACACAGACACACACATATATATATATATATACACACATATATACGACGGGCTTCTTTCAGGTCAACATGACCGGTAGAGTGTACAGGGCAGAGGATGACTGCAAAAAAATAAGAGTGGGCGGAGAGAAAATAGCAAGAGTATAGTGGGAGAGGGAGAAATGGGAGAGAGATGGAGAGAGAGTGTGTGTGTGTGTAACCACTGAGCCATGCACCTCCACATGTGCTCATAAATTAGTGTATGGTGGTTGGTGTTAGGAAGGGCATCCAGAACCATACCAAAGCAGACACTGGAACATGATCCAGTCCTTGACCAATTGTCAAACCATCCAGACCCATGCAGTATGGAACATGGACGTTAAACAATGATGATGACATTACATTCCAAACTGTGTCCATAATGCCTCTTTCCCCCCCTCTCTCTCTCTCTATATATATATTTGTATATGTATATATATATATATATATATATGTGCGTGATTGATAGACATAAAAATTATTGGTAGTAAGAATCTGATGAACATCAATAAAGAATGAATTAAGAGTTAAGAAAATGGAGGTTATCAGAATAAAAAGTAAGGTTTGCCCAAGATACCACGCAGTAGGACCGAACCCAGAATCATGTGGTTCGTAAGCAAACGTCTTACCACACAGCCACTCCCACTGTAACATTCATGCACATTAATATTACACATCTTGAGAAGTGTATTCACATCCTCCCTTTCTAGCTTCCACAAGTCCTTTGCCTTCAAGGCCACCTCTCACTGCCATACAGAATCACACTTCACATACAACCTGGCCTTCGCTCTGAGAGAGATGCTCTTTGTTGATGATTGAGGTAGTTAGCAGCTTCCTGAACATTTTCCAACTTTTTTTTTTTACTCACCTATGGAAATTGTAGCTGTGATACCAGTGCCGGTGGCACGTAAGCAAACCATCTGAACGTGGCCATTGCCAGCGCGCCCCAATGGACACGGAGGCCCGTTGAGGCAGCAGTGGCAACGTAAAAAGCACCATCCGATTGTGGCGGTTGCCAGCCTCACCTGGCCCCCGTGCCGGTGGCACATAAAAAGCACCATCCGACCGTGGCCAATCCTTACGTTTTTATTATATTTTAATTATTTAGCTTTTAATAGATTAAATCTTACAGATTCCAATTTATTTTTTCATCCTCAGAGGATCAATAAAACCCGTTTGCTAGTCCCGTCTGGCACGTAAAAAGCACCCACTACACTCACGGAGTGGTTGGCGTTAGGAAGGGCATCCAGCCGTAGAAACATTGCCAGATCGAACTGGGCCTGGTGCAGCCTTCTGGCTTCCCAGACCCCAGTTGAACCGTCCAACCCATGCCAGCATGGAAAGCGGACGCTAAATGATGATGATGATGATGATTTACCTAACTTAATTAGCAGTGGGAGTCAAGTGTATAGTAGCTCCCACTGCTAATTAGGTCACCTAACCTGCAGGCCTGGTGTTGGCATCTGGTGCAGGATAACTCCTCTTATGGGCAACAGCTGATCTTTAGTGTTGGCTGGTAAGATATCTAGGGGATGGAAAACCGTATAAGAAAACTTCAATAAATATATCTTTTATCTTATACTTGTTTCAGTCATGCTAGGGCACTGCCTTGATATATATATATATATATATATATATATATATATATTATATATATATATATATATATATATTCTTGTTTTAGTCATTTGACTATGGCCATGCTGGAGCACCGCCTTTAGTCAAACAAATTAAACCCAGGACTTATTCTTTGTAAGCCTAGTACTTATTCTATCAGTCTCTTTGTGCCAAACTGCTAAGTGACAGGGAAGTAAACACAGCAACATCAGTTGTCAAGCGATAATGGGGGGACACACACACAAACACACACATATATATACATATATATATATATACACACACACAACACAATGGGCTTCTTTCAGTTTCTGTCTACCAAATCCACTCACAAGGCTTTGGTTGGCCCAAGACACTTATCCAAGGTGTCATGCAGGGGGACTGAACCCAGAACCATATGGTTGGGAACCAAGCTTCTTACCACACAGCCACTCCTGCACCTATATATATATATATATATATATATATGTATTTATATTTTGAGATTTTATTGTTTTTGCCAAATATACACATGCACTCTATACTCGTTCATCACTTCAGTTTTATTATTGTTCTTCTTCCAGTGTCCCTTGTCTGAAATCTTTCATCACATGTCCTGTGAACTCTTCACCAACTCTCCATCCCACATTTCCTCTTGTTTAGGCCACTCTCTCTCTCTCTCTCTCTCTCTCATATATTTTATGTGTGTGTGTGTGTTGAATAAAATAAGCCAACAATGCCAGGGCAAACATTTATATGCTCACACATTATCTGCATTAGACTCCTCACTCGTACTATTATTGAACCGTGAATCTAACTACCGTCCTTCCATAGCACTTACATAGACTTACCTGCCATTTTGGGTCTTCTGGATACCAAAACCTCTCATCTATCTATCTATCTATATATATATATTTTACATACATTTAAGAGGGATGACCACTAAGTGGACATCCATTATGCTAGAAGTCGAACCCCCTATGTCTATGATTGTTCCCCCACCACTCAGAAAGGAAATTTTCTTGAGAACATTCCTTTCTTAGTGGTAAGACCATAGGGGGTCGACTTCAAGCATAATGGATGTCTACTTAGTAGTCATCCCTCTTATACGTATGTAATATAATTTTTCTGAATCAGCAGATTTTTCTATATGCTAGACCACTGGTTTTAAATTGATATTAATCAAATTAATATTCAATTTTTCACCCTTATTATTTCATATATATATATATATAGGCAAATCAATAATAACAGACGATGGATAAATGTCAGTTCATTACAGCTGTTTCTCATGCATTTTTAATAGACAAATGTCTACATTACATCATTGCAAAAACCACAGTCATCCGATGAAACATATAATTTCAAAACAATAGAAGGATTTCCCATGTGAGACACTCTAGACTAAACAGCGTATGGTTGACACAATGTGTACTTTTAGACCAGCCCCTAGGCACTAAATACTCGTAGGGGTGGTTTTCTCTGTGTGCACAACCTGAATATTCTACTGGATATTTAATCGACCATAGGTGGTGATCACAGGTTAATCCAACCCTACCTGGTACATATAATTTAAGTACCTGATTCTCTTAATCCTTATTATTAATAATATATTTGTGTATATATATATATATATATATATATATATATATATATTTGTATAGGTGCAGGAGTGGCTGTGTGGTAAGTAGCTTGCTTACCAACCACTTGGTTCTGGGTTTAGTCCCACTGCATGGCACCTTGGCTATGGGGGAAATATTACCATGCTTGGGAACAAGTAAGGGTTGGCAACTGGTAGAGCATCCAATTGTAGAAAATCTGCTTCAGCAAACTTTGTCTGAGCTATGCAACTATGGAAAAGTGGATGTTAAATCGATAATTATAATGACAATAACGGTCTTATTGAATAATTAGATGGCTATCAAATGACTAAATGAAGCAATTTCCTTAATATCATCATCATTTAACACTCGTTTTTCCATGCTGGTATGGGTTGGACAGTTCAACAGCATTTTGCATGCTACAGAGCTGTGCTGAAATTCCAGTGTCAGCTTGGCATGTTTTCTACAGCTGGATGTCCTTTCTAATGTCAACCATCTTAGAGTGTGTACTGGGTGGCAACCTCACTAGTGCCAGTGGCATATGGGTGCTTTTTTTCATGCCCCTGACCCTTGTGAAGTTGCTAAGTTAGTTGCTAGACAGAAAATAACAGGAAAGAAAAAAGTAACATGACCTTATTTACCAGGTTGCATGCACAAAATTACTCAAGCGTGGCAACACCAATGAAAATAACAATGAAAACAAAACCACAGAATTGTAAATATAATTTGAAACAAGGTATAAGGATGTCTACTGTAAATCCTTGAGTATAATACGCAGGGGATTTTTAGGGGGCTGTACCTCTGAAAAACCTAAACCCTGTGTATAATACGCACCCCTTCTCTAACTTGAGTCGTGCATAATTAAGCCAGCAGCACCTAGTCAAACAAACACTTCCGTGCATGCGTAATACAGTAATGGTGATGTTCTTAACTGTTGTATGGGAATGTAAATATGTTTGCAAATTTTTTTTGTTACATGTTATTCTGTGTTCTGAATACTTTTATTTTTATAAATGTTGTTTACTGCAAGTTATGGATGATTCTTTTATGACTTCATTGCTTTCAGGCTTAGCTTAAGATATTTTCGCGCCCGCCATCACAAAATGCATCTGAATAAACATTGCCGGACAGCAAATAGAGACTCGGACATTGCTAAGAAAATATTTTTCAATTTTAACCTCGTATATTGTACGCACTAGGGATTTTGACCTTTAAATTTTGGGGGAAAAATGTGGACTTACTCAAGGATTTACAGTATGTAGCAGCAACTATGATACTATTAGCATTTGAAAGAAAAACTCGCATTTGGAAAGCCAAGATAATTGCATTTTGATATAGTCACCACAACAAACATTTGAGTCAGTGGTTTAGCTGAATAGATTGACCACAGTTACTGCTCGTAATGGGTTTTATCGATCCTCTGAGGATGAAAAAATAAATTGGAATCTGTAAGATTTAATCTATTAAAAGCTAAATAATTAAAATATAATAAAAACGTAAGGATTGGCAGTACAGATCACCACCACCACGCCCCGTTCTCTGTAGATCAATATCATCTGCTGAACAAAGTCAGTGGGAAAAACTTGTAATTTGCAGCTAAATATCTCTCAAATCACACCTTACTTGTTGGAGAATATTTGAGAGGGAGAGATGGCTTTATACCAGGTGCTGAGAAGCTGAAGTATTACAGAGGGACTAGAACAGGTGTTTTGTTATATATGCATATAAATGAAATAAGTTTACATGTACTTTTTCTCACGTACAAACTTGCTACGTTTTCCCCCTTTATAAGTTAAACTCTCTTGTAATGTTTTGCATTTATTTTGTAAGATATGGAAGCGTGTATCGAAAAAGTGTTTCGTTTATTGAGAGGATACAGGTGAAGGCACATGGCTCAAATTTGATTTCGATTTTTAGGCTCTACATTTGAATTACCTCTATTTCCAGATCTTTCTATTATTATTATTATTATTAGTAGTAGTAGTAGTAGTAGTAGTAGTATAATTAAGACAGCAAGCTGGTAGAATCGTTAGCATGCTGGGGAAAATGCTTAGCTGTATTTCATCTGTCTTCATGTTTTGAGTTCAAATTCCACCGAGGTCGACTTTGCCTTTCATCCTCCCCCAAATTCCAAGCCTTTTGCCTGTAGTAGAAAGCATTATTATTATTATTGTAGTATCTTTTGTCTAAGCTCTTTCGTCACACATCCTGTGACCTCTTAGCTATTTTAACCACTTAGCTATGTGCCTCCACACGCACACATACACATATATATAGTGTGGAAGCACATGGCCTAGTGGTTAGAGTAGCAGACTTGCAGTCAAGAGATTGTGGGTTCGAATCTCAGACCGGGCAATGTGTGTGTTTATGAGTGAAACACCTAAGCTCCATGCGGCTTCGGCAGAAGGTAATGGCGAACTTCTGCTGACTCTTTGCCACAACTTTCTCTCACTCTTTCCTCCTGCATCTTGCAGCTCACCTGTGGCAACGTAAGCACACCAACACTGGTTGTCAAGCGATGGTGGAGAGGACGTGTCCATAATGCCTCTGCCCCACCCTCTCTCTATATGTATTAGTAACATTAGGTGCAAGAGTGGCTGTGTGGTAGGTAGCTTGCTTACCAACCACATGGTTCCGGGTTCTGTCCCACTGCGTGGCACCTTGGGCAAGTGTCTTCTGCTATAGCCTCGGGCCGACCAAAGCCTTGTGAGTGGATTTGGTAGACGGAAACTGAAAGAAGCCCGTCGTAGATATGTATATATATATGTGAGTGTGTGTCTGTGTTTGTCCCCCCCCCAACATCGCTTGACAACCGATGCTGGTGTGTTTACGTCCCCGTAACTTAGCGGTTCAGCAAAAGAGACCGATAGAATAAGTACTAGGCTTATAAAGAATAAGTCCCGGGGTCGATTTGCTCGGCTAAAGGCAGTGCTCCAGCATGGCCGCATTCAAACGCCTGAAACAAGTAAAAGAGTATGAATAAAGGAAGCAAGCGGCCAAAAGGGAGCGCCTATGTGGTTACTAGACTGACAAGAAAAAGCAGTCAAAGTCTCCCTTAAAATCGCACTACGATCATCTTAAGAAATGAAGGATACATTGGATAACTCTATCGGGATGGTCTATGCAGGAGTGTCTTTAATGTGTTGGGTAAAGGCTGAACTAGGACTTTGGTATAAGCGGTTTGCAGTTATGTTTTTGTTGATGTTCCTCCTCGGGTTAATTTATATTTAATAAACCCTGTGACCAAAAGAATTCCATTTATGAGCATCTCATTATTTGGGGGCTATTTAAATCTGCTTGGATGTTAAATTTATCCCTGCCTCTTGGAAATTTCCAAATTTGCTCCATCAGCAAATTTTTTCAAAAAATATTTTTGCAAGCTGATGACGAAAATCACATTCGTTTTTATTATTAATATTTTTTTCCTAGAAATTAATAATATTGAAATTGCAAGCACTTAAAGTTACATAATTTTAGCCTATCAAATGCGTTCGTTGCGAACATATTCGCAGGTCGGAACTGTTTGTTGTCATGGAAATCAGCGAAGATGGAGATAAGTCAACGGAGACAAAACCTTACGTGGTCTCTCGAACTGCTAGAAATAGTAGCAAAATCTTCCTTATACTTCACTATAACGTCCAAAAACATATATATATATATACAGAAAGGGTGGCATCGCAGGTCGGAACTGTTTGTTGTCATGGAAATCAGCGAAGATGGAGATAAGTCATCGAAGACAAAACCTTTACGTGGTCTCTCGAACTGCTAGAAATAGTAGTAAAATCTTCCTTATACTACACCATAACGTCAAAAAAATATATATATATATACAGAAAGGGTGGCACATTATATGACTTAGCTGGCGTATTGGCTTTTTTCATTCATAATTAGCGCACCAAGTGGTCGAAAGACAATTTAGGCAAAATCCTTCTACGTTAAACACGTCATTTCCTTTCGTAAGATGGTGACGGTGTGTGGTTTTTAAGGGAGATTTCTAAACAAGTCGAGCAACAACACTTGAGTAAACCTCAGCGCAAGGTAGCTGGGGTTACTAGAAAATGTATTTTTATAAGCTGGTCAGTGGATGACCGGCCTATAAAGAGCGTAAGGGTTGTCGGTGCAGATCACACCACCACCACATTCGCACTCGTCTTGTAGATCAATATCATCTGCAAAACAGAGTCGGCGGGGAAGACCTGCAGTTTCCAGCTAAATTTCCCTCAAATCGCACTTTTTTTTACCTTTCTCGTCTTAAAGAAAACAACGACACATTGAATAATGTAGTCTTAGGTAGACTATGAACTGAATGAAATACTGGACGACGGCGGTGATGATGACGTTACATTCCATTTGATAATGATGAGGTCTACTGGATTATGAGGTGACCTGGGGTTAAACAGCTGCTCCCTATATAAACCTCATCTCCCACCCTCTCCCTATATATATATATAATATATATATATATATATATATATATATGTATATGTGTGTATATATATGTATATGTGTGCATATATATGTATATGTGTGTATATATATGTATATATATATATGTGTGTGTGTGAGTATATATGTATATGTGTGTATATATATATGTGTGGTGTGTGTGTGAGTATATATGTACATGTGTGTACATATGTATATATATGTGTGTATATATATATATATATATGTGTATGTACATACACACACATCCATATACACATATATACATACACGCACCACTTGAACAACTGCTACTTATCCTTACACACACCATCCCCCCCTACTACTAAACCACAACACCGTCAAGATACATACCACCACCGTTTCCACTCCTGCTTACCAACTACACTCAGTCCGCACCATCTACCACCATCACCATCACCATCTACACACTCAGTCACAGTACATACCACCAACTACTAAATACACTTTGTCAAGATATACCGCCACCACTACCAGCACCACCACCGCCATTGCCGGCATTCCAGACATTGTATATTTCTTTCTCCTCCATCAAGTCTGTCAGAACATTTCTACACTATTTTCACCCTTTTCTCAACTATATAGTTGTTTGCATGTATATATATATATATATATATATATATATATATAGTGTGTATGTGTGTGCACATTTGTATATGTGTATGGTTGAGTTCTTACACTCTAAAGTAAATTGTGTGTATGTGTACACATGCACACACACACACACACACACACACACACACACACACACACACACACACATATAATTAGGTAAACGTTTGTGTTTACAAACAACATGGAGCAGCAGTATTTGATACAAGTCTGTAGTTTTTATTTGTGATGCCGAAAGTTCACGAAATGTAACCTTTTAATTTCCTGTACCTGATCTTCAGGTTTGTGTGTGTGTGTATATTTGTATGTGTGTGAATGAGTATTTGCACATGTGTATATGTGTGTGTGTGTATGTGTGCATGTATGTATGTGTGTGTATATATGTTTATATGTATATATATGTGTGTGTATATATGTATATATATATTGTGTGTGTATATATATGTGTATATATTGTGTGTGTATATATGTATGTGTGTATATATGTATATATATATTGTGTGTGTATATGTGTGTGTATATATATGTATAATATGTGTGTATATATATATGTATAATATGTGAGTATATATGTATATATATATGTGTATATATGTATATATATATGTGTGTGTATATATGTATATATGTGTGTGTATATATGTATATGTATATGTGTGTATATATATGTATATATATGTATATGTGTGTATATATATGTATATATATGTGTGTGTGTATGTATATATATGTGTGTGTGTATGTATATGTGTATATATGTATATATAAATGTGTGTGTATATATGTATATGTATATCATCGTCATTATCATTTAACATCTGTTTTCCATGCTGGTTTGGGCCGGACAGTTTGACAGGAACTGGACAGCAGAAAAGCTGCCCAGACTTCATGTTGGTTTTGGCATAGATTCTACGGCTGGATGACGTTCCTAATGCCATCCACTCTACAGAGTGGACTGGGTGCTTTTACACAGCACTGGCATGAGTGCTTCTAACATGGCACTGGTATGGGTGCTTTTTACATGGCACCAGCATCCATGACCCCACAAGATTAGGGACGATCAGCTGGAAATGGATGCAGGGGACATGCCTGTATACAAGAACGACCATGCTTTTACTTAGCTTGATATATATATGTATGTATATTGTTTATAGATGCAAGCATGACTGTGTGGTAAGAAGCTTGCTTCTCAACCGTATGGTTCCAGGTCCAGTCCCACTGCATGGAACCTTGGGCAAGTGTCTTCTAGAGCCCGAGCCAACCAAAGCCTTGTGAGTGGATCTGGTAGGCAGAAACTGAAAGAATGCAGCAAGCTGGCAGAATCGTTAGCACGCCGGACGAAATGCTTAGCGGTATTTCGTCTGCTGTTACGATCTGAGTTCAAATTCCACCGGGATCAACTTTGCCTTTCATCCTTTCGGGGTCGATAAACTAAGTACCAGTTACGCACTGGGGTCGATGTAATTGACTTAACCCCTTTGTCTGTCCTTGTTTGTCCCCTCTATGTTTAGCCCCTTATGGGCAATAAAGAAATAAGAAACTGAAAGAAGTCCATCATATATCTATGTGCGTGTCTTTGTGTTTGTCCCCACCATCACTGCTTGATAAATGGTGTTGTTGTGTTTATGTCCCCATAACCTAGTGTTTCGGCAAAAGAGACTGATAGAATAGGTATTAGGTTTAAAAGATACGTCCTGGGGTGGTTTGTTTGACTAAAACTTCTCAAAGCAGTGCTCCAGCATGGCCGCAGTCAAATGACTAAAACAAGTAAAAGAATAAAACAATATGTACATGTGTGTGTGTGTACATTTTTACTTGTTTCTGTCAGTGGACTGCGGCCGTGCTGGAGCACCACACTCGAGTTTTAGTCATGCAAATTGACTCCAATGCTTTTTTCCTTTTAAGCTTTGTACTTATTCTATTGGTTTCTTTTCTGCCAAACTGCTAAGTTACAGGGACATAAACAAACCATACCAGTTGCTGAGCAGGACAAGCAGATAGATAGTTAGATAGGCAGGTAGGCAGGCAGGCAGACAGATAGATAGATAGGTAGATAGATAGATAGATAGATAGACAGGCAGATAGATAGATAGACAGGCAGATAGATAGATAGATAGGCAGATAGACAGATAGATAGGCAGACAGACAGATAGATAGGTAGACAGACAGATAGATAGGTAGGCAGATAGATAGATAGGCAGATAGATAGATAGACAGACAGATAGATAGATAGGCATATAGACAGATAGATAGATAGATAGGCAGACAGATAGACAGATAGATAAATAGATAGATAGATAGGCAGACGGACAGATAGATAGATAGGCAGATAGATTGATAGACAGGCAGACAGACAGATAGACAGGCAGACAGACAGATAGATAGACAGGCAGACAGACAATGAGCTGTGTTCATTTTTTGTCTATGAAATCCCCTCACCAACCTTTGATCTGCCTGAGTCTTTAGAAAAAAGACATTTGCCCAAGATGTCATGCAGTGGGACTAAACCTGGAACCATGTGATTGGGAAGTGGACTTCTTTCCAAACAATCACATTGAAATTGCTATATTTAACCTTTTAGCATTCAGATTACTCTGTCAAGTGTTATGCTTATTCAGACTGCTTTGAATTACTCATGCAGTGTATTGAAGCTTCAAGATTTCAAGGAAGCACTCGTCTATTTTTAGAATGATACTGTCGGTGGCACGTAAAAGCACCATCTGTTCGTGTTCGTTGCCAGCCTCGGCTGGCCCCCGTGCCGGTGACACGTAAAAGCACCGTCCGTTTGTGGCCGTTTGCCAGCTCTGTCTGGCCCCGTGTCGGTGGCACGTAAAAGCACCATCCGCTCGTGTTCATTGCCAGCCTCGGCTGGCCCCCATGCCGGTGACACGTAAAAGCACCATCCGTGCGTGGCCGTTTGCCAGCTCTGTCTGGCCCCGTGTCGGTGGCACGTAAAAGCACCATCCGCTCGTGTTCGTTGCCAGCCTCGGCTGGCCCCCGTGCCGGTGACACGTAAAAGCACCGCCCGTTCGTGGCCGTTTGCCAGCTCTGTCTGGCCCCGTGTCGGTGGCACGTAAAAGCACCATCCGCTCGTGTTCGTTGCCAGCCTCGGCTGGCCCCGTGCCGGTGAAACGTAA
This sequence comes from Octopus sinensis, assembly GCF_006345805.1. NCBI lineage: Eukaryota > Metazoa > Mollusca > Cephalopoda > Octopoda > Octopodidae > Octopus > Octopus sinensis. The sequence continues at coordinate 9,622,529 of NC_043021.1, forward strand.
AAGCACCATCCGTTCGTGGCCGTTGTGCCAGCTCTGTCTGGCACCTGTGCAGGTGGCACGTAAAAATCACACCACTACACTCGCGGAGTGGTTGGCGTTAGGAAGGGCATCCAGCCGTAGAAACACTGCCAAATCTGACTGGGCCTGATGAAGCCTTCCGGCTTCACAGACCCCAGTTAAACCATCCAACCCATGCTAGCATGGAAAACAGACGCTAAATGATGATGATGATAATACTGCAGGGTAGGTTTGGCAAGTTAGAAGATGAAACAGATTATTCGGGCTGGATATGGCCGGCCTAAATGATAAAGGGATAATCCAGGCATTTACCCCATCAATCATGTGTATGGATGGTGGTTATCTGAAAATTGAAGGCTTGGATCTTTTCGGTTTGAACGGCAGTTTTTTTCTGGCGGTGTCATATGAAATTGTCACCCATAATTATGACCCTAGTATCGATCTATTGCATTTCAATCTGTTTTAGGGTTAGGGTTAGTTAGGGGTGGGGAGAAGGGTATCTTTTTTCTTCAGAAATGTAAATAAATCCAATCTGTTTCTTAAACGAGGGGCATATTCATACGGCACAGAATGTTTTCACCTCAAATAAACGTCAGTGATTGGTTGAAATTGCAGAAATTGAAGGAAAAAAAACAACAAATATCTTACAAACTATAGAATTTTCTCAATAAAGCCGAAAGAAAAAGATGTTTTATAAACCCATTCTACCAGCATACGAATTTTAAAAGTGTTTAGTTACGTGGAAATTATTTTTAAAAAACTGCCGTTCAAACCGAAAAGATCCGAAGGCTTTTCTTAAGATCCCACTATGCTAGTAATCCAAAAATCCACAACACAGAGTATATTAATATATATTCGAGGATAATCTGGTGCTTGACTTAAGAAAGGAAGTGCCCATGTGCACTTCCTTCACAGACCCTCTTAAAACTAGTAATAGCAATGCCCTTGCTTGGTTTTCCACTTGAATTACAAGGCTCAGCTGTGTGGTAAGACATTTGCTTCAAGACCACATGGTTCCTGGTTCAGTTCCACTGTGTGGCACCTTGAGCAAGTGTCTTCTACTATAGCCTCTGGCTGACCAAAGCCTTGTGAGAGAATTTGGTAGACAAAAACTGAAAGAAACCTATGGTGTGTGTGATTGTGTCTGTGTTTGTCCCCCACCACCACTTGACAACTGGTGTTGGTGTGTTTACATCCCCATAACCTAGCAGTTCGGCAAGAAGAGACCAACAGAATAAGTACTAGACTTTAATGGGGTCAATTCACTTGATTGAAATCTTTAAAGGCAATGCCTTAACATGGCCACAATGCCCTAACATGGCTACAATGTCCTAGCAAGGTCACAATGCCTTAACATGGCCACAATGCCCCAGCAAGGCCACAATGCCCTAGCAAGGTCACAATGCCCTAACATGGCCACAATGCCCTAGCATGGCCAGTCTAATGATTGAAACAAGTGATAAAAGAATTGTAGGGATAACATCAGCAGTGAGGGAATTCTTGAGGACCTTTGATCTGAAGAAGACAGGCTGAGTGTCATGGTTTGTGCAAGTCCTTGGAGGAAGTGAAGACAATATGAGTCAGAGGAGGAAGAGTGGAGCTTGAGTCACTAAGCCTGGGTGGAGGTGAAAGGAGACCAACCAGTTCTGAGTACAGAGGCCATTGTTGTAGTAACAGTAGAAAAGTCAGAGCGAAAGGACAGCATGTCTGTGGGTGAGAATCTGGAATAGTTAGTGAGTGATTTCATGACAATCAGTTGGTGGCCTTGTAAGACATGCAGTCTAGAATATCTGTATACAGGTTGCCGTTGACTTACAACCTGTCCGACTTAAAACCGATCGACTTTGCAACAATTGGCGCGCCAGCTCCCGGCAGCAATAATAGATAGTCCAGTTGAAATCTATTGGGTTTAATTTCTTAGAAATTGACCTGATGTCAGCTTACAAATGCTTCCCCTAGGTTTGGTTATCGATTTCCACTGTGGTTATCCCAAGTGTTTGATGAATATCCTGTCGCAGAGACATCAAGGCAACCTCGTATTTGTTTATAAGACAACTGCTTGAAACTCCGAAATTTTTGACTAATGCCAGTATATTAGTATAATACAGAATGCTGTGTGACTTTTACCTGAGAAAGTACGTTAAGAATGTAAAAATATAAAAGAAAGCTATGTGTAGGCCTATAGGCCAACTTACGACCAGTCACTCAGAACCAGTTGTGGTCGTAAGTCAACAATGACCTGTATATATATACATATATTTATTTATCTAGTTTCAGCTCACTAGCTGTGGCCATGCTGGGGCACCGCCATTTATGTATATATAAATTAAGCAGAAAATGGAGAATATATGGTAAATGGTGAATTCTTATTTCTTATTTCTTTATTGCCCACAAGGGGATAAACATAGAGAGGACAGACAAAGGGATTAAGTCGATTACATCGACCCCAGTGCATAACTGGTACTTATTTAATTGACCCCGAAAGGATGAAAGGCAAAGTCGACCTCGGCGGAATTTGAACTCAGAACATAGCGGCAGACGAAATACCTGTTTCTTTATTACCCACAAGGGGCTAAACATAGAGGGGACAAACAAGGTCAAGGATTTACGGTAAGCATTACATTTGACAGAGTAATCTGAATGCAGAACGGTTAATCAAGACCTGACTTGATAAAGCAAACCAACTTGCCAGTAAATCATACAACTTCACCAATTCCTCAGTGTTTGGAAATCGGAGAGAATAATGTTGATTTTAAACCAAACAAAAACCCTATCAAAGCAATATCACCCAGATGTATCACCCTCCTATAAACTTTTCTTGAAAATTCCAGATTACCACCTAGATACTCCTTGGGAACTCACAATATAGATTCGGAGGTCTATACTCAGTACCACAATAAGGGCCAGTGAGAGCGACTCTATGTGGACATGCTAGAAATAGCAACCAAATCTCACTCGCACATACTGTTGAATTAAATAAGGAAAGCGTACAAAGTACTCCATTATAGGTGCAGGCATGGGTGGTAAAAAGTTTGTTTCCCAACCACATGCTTCTAGGTTCAATCCCTCTGCATGGTACCTTGGGCAAGTAAGTGTCTTTTACTATAACCTTGGGCTGACCAAAGTCTTGGTGTTGGACATTGACAGAAGCCTGTCGTGTGTGTGTGTGTTTGTCCCCCAATGCCGCTTGACAACTAGTGTTGGTGTGTTTACGTCCCCATAACTTAGTGGTTCAGTGAAAGAGACTGCTGGAATAAGTACTAGCCTGAAAAAGAAAATTAGTACTAGAGTCAATAAGTTGGACTAAAATAATTCAATATGGTGCCCCAGCATGACCACAGCCTAATGACTGAAATGAGTAAAAGATACAAGATACCCCTAAAAAGGTTGGATAGTCAATGTTAGAATGCCTTTGATCATAGACCTGCCTGATCAGGGCTCTCCTAGGGTTAAACAGCAAGAACATGATCACATTATTCACAAACCCCCAAATTCTACACAAAGACTATACAATGGCTCCAACAATTAAGAAAAATGCCCTTAACTAGCAGTGACGTCAGCAAAACTTGTAACTTCATTCCCTGCCACTAGTGCAGAGTTGAGGCATAAGCTAAAGAAAGCGCAGCTTAGGACCTCCTGTTGAGCTGGGAGATGATCTGGTTCTTCTCTGATGGACACTTCTGCCAGAACCAGTTGCAAAATACCCAAAACAACAGCTAGCTTGCCTTCAATCCATGCGATGTCCAATGTATCATGAAAACAAAGTTCTCCCAAACTGATGGCCTTTGGGTCTGTCTCCAGTGAAGGGTGACCTTCATACTGCCCCACATCTTTGAACAAGGCCTTTGGCTCAATTCAGACAGCTTTGCGAGGCTGCTGGAGACTGTGGTCAAACTGTGGCTGGAGAAAGGATTACTGCTGGAAGGCCATGTGTGTGGTAGCTGGATTCAGCTCCTTGGAAAGAGTCAGAAGTGGTTGTTGGAGAATTTCTAGAACTTTCACCAGCCTCAATTTCTGGCCTCCTAACTTCCCCCCATTCCTGATTGTAATCCCATAGATCACTAAGTGTGGCTGAGAAAGACACCAGCTGCTCTGCCTGCAATACCAAGTCAGAGCTTGGTAACCAAGATCAAGGAGGTGTTTGAAGATCTTCCCAAGAACACAGTGAGGACTGCATGCACCAGGTTCCAGAGCCGTCTTCAGGCCATGGTGGAAGCTGAGAGTAGCTATTTTGAGTAAACCGTTTATCTCTCCCGGCTGTTTACTCTTTACTCTTTTACTTGTTTCAGTCATTTGACTGTGGCCATGTTGGAGCACCGCCTTTAGTCGGGCAAATCAATCCCAGGACTTATTCTTTGTAAGCCTAGTACTTATTCTATTAGTCTCCTTTGCCGAATCACTAAGTTACGGGGACATAGACACACTAGCATTGGTTGTCTAGCGATGTTGGGAAACACAGACACACAAACATATACACACACACACACACACATACTTATATATGACGGGCTTCTTTCAGTTTCCATCTACCAAATCAACTCACAAGGCTTTGGTCAGCCCGAGGCTATAGTAGAAGACACTTGCCCAAGGTGCCACGCAGTGGGACTGAACCTGGATCCATGTGGTTCTTAAGCAAGCTACTTACCACACAACCACTCGTTGATCTCTTAAGATACTTTTATTTTTGGATGGTATATTACGTTTTCTCTTCCTTTTATGCAAACTTGTCAAACTTAACCCAAGCACCATGTATATACATGTGTGTGTGTATGTGTGTGTTCGTTTCTCTCTTTGTTTTGCTTCTGTCAATCCTTGGTGGCTTTTAGCAAAAATGTAACTAAATATTCTTATATAAAATATGGAAATTTCCATGCTATATGAAATGTGTACATGGACGTTAACAAATTGTTTTTATATGCCATCCCAGCTTCGCATATGCCTGTGTCGGCTGCTCAGAATTCGTAGATCAAATTTCAGCTCATTATGTGAAAACAACCGTTCGTTATTCAATTTGTTTGTTTGGAGAACCGTTTGTATATGGGTGGATGTATCATTGTATACGCCCATATAAGTGCATGTGTATTAATAAATGATTATCTTAATTGCCTGATTAAGAAAGCCGTGGCTATAAGAAGACTCAATGCATTTTAATGTAGACTTAAGATATTTTATTTATACAAAAGACGTACACTTGTACGAACGTTTTAATACTAATGGATGCTAGTCTATTAGTTTCTCATCATGGGCTCGTGTATTTATATATGTCAACATATGTATACACATATACGTGTGTGTGTGTGTTGACATATTTTATAGTAATATCATCCCTACCTCAGTAAAATATCGGGTCTTCATCCAGTTTATAATTGGATGTTTTATTGACTCTGTGTGGTGTGGTGGGGGTGGCGATAGGGGCAGAATCGGCTTAAGGTTTGACCCTGAGTCGGGGGAGCAAGTTTGAATCTGTTTGAAATCTGTTCAATGGAATCTTAACTGGAATTTCACTGCTAAAGGTTTACATAGCCAACTGGATTATGGTTGTAGCGCGTGATGGTGGCGGCGGTGGTTGAGGCTGTAAACTTGGCGGGGTTGGCAGTAGGGTAGGGTTGGGTGACATACTGAAATGGTGTGAGATGAGGAGGAGGAGGAGGAGGAAGAAGGAGACTGTGTAGGGAATCGTGGCGGCGGCGGCGGTGGTGGTAGAGAAGGGAGACTGAATTTTTTTTTTATTTTATTGCTTCTGTATATATTTTTTCCACACGAATCATGACATACTTTCACTCATTTGTACGTACATACGGTATGCTTTTACTCGCTCAATGTACACATACGCACATAAACATTCATTTATTACTCTCATAATGTCTTCAGATTATCTCGGGGGTTTCTCACATCACCATCTTCCCTCTCTCTCTCTCTCTCCTCTTTATTCCCCCTCTCTCTCTCTCCTCTTTATTCCCCCCTATCTCTCTCCCTTCTCTTTATTCCCCCCCCCTCTCTCTCTCTCCCTTCTCTTTATTCCCCCTCTCTCTATCTCCTTCTCTTTATTCCCCCTCTCTCTCTCTCCTCTTTATTCCCCCTCTCTCTCTCTCCCTTCTCTTTATTCCCCCTCTCTCTCTCCTCACTTCGTTTCTCTAGTTCCGTGCCCCCCTCACACACACATGCTCGCACGCGCAGCTTTGTCTCTTTCTCTTTCTCTTTTCCTCTCTCGCTCCCCGTAGTATTTACTCTCCCTCTCTTTCGCTCTTGTATTCACTCCCTCTGTAACTTCACAATCACACGTTCCGTCTCTCTCTCCCGAAGTTTCAAACTGTTTAGTTAAAAAACAAAAAAATTTAATCTGTGACTGAGATTGAAAAGGTCCTTTCTTCCATATTTCCGTAGCTTGCTCTCAGCTTTCCGTCTCCCCGTCCCTCACACTCTCCTTATCAGCCAACGGGGGAAAGCCCCTATGTGGTAACACTACCTGCCAGAAATAGGAGTCAAAACATCCCGTGGATCCCTCTTCCCTTTTTTCAATAGGGACCACATTATTCGATAATGTGGGGATCTTTTCCTTTTGATGGACGGAATTTTCTAGTTGACTAAACAATTTGAAACTTCGTATACTGGTAGAATGTGTCAAAAGAAAACAATATTGTAAACAAAATTGTAATTTGTAAGTTTAACATAGTTTAATTCTTCGAATTTTAATCAATGAAATGCGAGCATTTGAGCTCAAATCATTTGCTGCGTTATCGATATTAATAAAGAAACATAGCAGACGCACGCCGCATACATACACACACACACACACACACATATTCAGATAGATACACACGTACACTTGCACACACACACTCGAAAATTTCGTCCATCAAAAGGAAAAGATCCTAATGTGGTCCTGGCTGAAATGCCTTCGGTCATAGACAGCTTGCTTAGTCAGGAACTGTCCTGTGGCTAAACCACACAAATTATTTATCTTTCTGGGTCTTGTTCACGTTCTTTCAACCACTTGAAGTTTTTCAAATTTTCAACATATTACTTTCGAAAATTTATAGTTCTGATGTAGTTTACATGTTGGTGACGAAAATAGCATTTTTTTCTAGAAATTAATTTTAAAAAATTCAAGCATTTAAATTCATTTAATTTTAGCCAATCTGAAGCCTCCATTGCCGGACATACAAGTCGTATCTGCTTGTCCTAGGGGACTGGCGCACAAAACTTTCACGTGGTTTCTTGACCAGCTTGAAATAGCAGTCAAATCTTCCTTAGACTACACCATAACGGCTATAAAAAAAACTGTCTCTTTTTGTTCCCTCTTCCATTGTTTTTTTAAATTTTATTTGTTTCAGTCATTTGACTGCGGCCATGCTAGAGCATTACCTTTAGTCGAACAAATCGGCCCAGCACTTATTCTTTGTAAGCCTAGTTAGTACTTATTCTATCGGTTTCTTTTGCTGAACCACTAAGTTGCGGTGACGTAAACACACCAACATCGGTTGTCAAGCGATGATGGGGGGGGGACAAACGCAGACACACACACACACACATACATATTTACACGACTGGCTTCTTTCAGTTTCCATCTACCAAATCCACTCACAAGGTTTTGGTCGGCCCGAGGCTATAGTAGAAGACATTTGCCTAAAGGTACCATGCAGCCCAATTGGAAACCTCCTTTCCTGGACATACCAGAAGTCGTGACTGCTTGTCTCCATGGGAACCGCACAAAAAGTTTTACGTGGTCTCTCAACTTTTTAGAAATAGCAGCCAAATTGGATCTTTTTGGTTTGAACGGCAGTTTTTTAAAATAATTTCCACGTAACTAAACACTTTTAAACTTCGTTTACTGGTAGAATGTGTTTATAAAACATCTTTTTCTCTTGGCTTTATTGAGAAAATTCTATAGTTTGTGAGATATTTGTTGGTTTTTTTTTCTTCAATTTCTGCAATTTCGACCAATCACTGACGTCTATTGAGGTAAAAAACATTCTGTGCCGTATGAATATGTCCCTCGTTTAAGAAACAGATTGGGTTTATTTACATTTGTGAAGAAAAAAAAGATACCCTCCCCCCCACTAACCCTAACACAGATTAAAATGCAATAGATCGATACTAGGGTCATAATTATGGGTGACAATTTCATATGACACCACTAGAAAAAACTGCCATTCAAACCGAAAAGATCCGCCAAATTTTTCTTAAACTACCCCATAAGAAAGAAATTTCTTAAAAATAAAAAAAAAGACAAGATCCCCACCCCCCGCCTTGTTTCCTCCTCCTCCACCTCCTCTTCTCAACCACATCTTCCTAGATGTTCTGTAAACAATAAATGAACTTGGTTAATATCTAATCTTTCTCTATCTCCCACTCCTACAAATCCCCTGCTCCTTCATCTAATCACACAATTTCCTCAGAAACCGTTTATTATTATTACCTTTTAAGAGCTCCCTTAATGACTGGTATTGTAAAATTATAGGAGGTTGGTGAGGTGAAGGGGGATCAAGCACCTTCTCGGCTCCCCCACCCCCTCTTATTTTCCTGTTGAAATTATCCTATTACAGTGTCTCCTCTCACCAACCCCTTCACTATTCATCCCTCCCTTTTTTTTTTCTTACTCCCACCCCCTCTCTTCTGCTTTTCCCTGCTGCTACCATTCAAGTGCTGCAGAATTTACCATATTGTGTGAAAGAGGTCTGTCTGTCTGACTCCTTTCTCCTCTTCTCACACTCTCTCTTAATGTCAGGAAATGTTTTTCAATTTGAGAATTCATTACATTTGACAGTTTTTGAAGAATACATCTTCCTCTCTTCAGCTGCCTTCTTTATTTCCTAATTTCACCCTCTCCCCCTCTCCCACCTCTCTCCTTTCATCATTCCTTACACTATCTTGCTTTGCCTACACTCGCACACCCTCACCTCTCCCCCTCATTTGACCCTTCTTCCCAGACAGACCCTAAAGCAAGATGGTGAGATCTTGTTACCCCATCTGCCCTCCTCTTTCTGCACCCTCAAACTTTTGGCATCTATTTGAAGATAAACTGCTTTTTTTTCTTTTTATTGTGTCTGGGGAGAGTCTTACTGTTTTAGTGCCTTATTAATTTAACACGCACCCACCGGGTCTGATTTCCACTACTCTCTTTACTCTTACTCTTTACACTGTTTCAGTCATTTGACTGCGGCCATGCTGGAGCACCACTTTTAGTACTTATTCTATCGTCTCTTTTTGCCGAACCGCTAAGTGACGGGGACCTAAACACACCAGCATCGGTTGTCAGCATGCTAGGGGGACAAACACAGACACACAACACACACATATACATATATACATATATACGACAGCTTCTTTCAGTTTCCGTCTACCAAATCCACTCACAAGGCATCGTTCGGCCCGGGGCTATAGCAGAAGACACTTGCCACAAGATGCCACGCAGTGGGACTGAACCCGCACCGTGTGGTTGGTTAGCAAGCTACTTACCACACAGCCACTCCTGCGCCTATTTTACTTTATTTTTACTAAAATTTTCGTTGCATCTTGCAACCTTTGAAATTAGTCGTTGATTCTGTCCATTATTGGAACTGTGTTTTTTTTCTTTGTTTGTTTGTGCACATACACATATGTATGCATGTGTATGTATGTGTGTGTATGCATATATATATATATGTATGTGTGTGTATGCATATATATATATGTATGTGTGTGCACATTTGTATGTATTCTGCATATACATGTGCTTGTGTACCTTTTACTCTTTTACTTGTTTCAGTCATTTGACTGTGGCCATGCTGGAGCACCGCCTTTAGTCGTGCAAATCGACCCCAGGACTTGAACTTTGTAATCCTAGTACTTATTCTATTGGTCTCTTTTGCCGAACCGCTAAGTTACGGGTACATAAACACACCAGCATCGGTTGTCAAGCAATGTTGGGGGGACAAATACAGACACACAAACACACACACACACATATATACGACAGGCTTCTTTCAGTTTCCGTCTACCAAATCCACTCACAAGCCTTTGGTTGGCCCGAGGCTATAGAAGACACTTGCCCAAGGTGCCACGCAGTGGGACTGAACCCGGAACTATGTGGTTGGTAAGCAAGCTACTTACCACACAGCCACTCCTGCGCCTATCACATGTGTATTCATGTGTGTGTGTGTTCGTGTTTGTATGTATGTGTGTGTATCTATCTCTGTCTCCTTGTGTGTGTCTATGTATGAGTTTGTGTGACTATATAAACTGTGAGTATTGGGGTATGACACTTATGTGTATTTCCTATTTAGTCCTGTGATAGCTGACATCTCTCACTTGCAACTGCTTCCTATTCCTCGATATAAAAAAAAAGACATTCAGCCCCCCACACACACACATCTCTGCACCCTTTTAGGTCTAACAAGTTCAGTAGTATTTATCTCCACTTAAACACAGATGTTCTGCTACAACAAACTTTACTGCAGTATTTATCATGAGAAAAACTCTCATATTGGCATTTTGGTGCAAAATGACCTCATTTATATTGCTAGAAGGGAGATAAATCCCTTCCACATCCAGCACCAAGACCACCAGATCACATGGTTTCAACCTTTGGTCTCATCAGTGATGGATGTTCAACCACTAGAGATAGCAGCGACTCATCTCCCTGCCAGTGATATATAGAATAACAGTACCAAAACAGGCACTGGTGTCATGATTAGCCAGTGAGCTTGTTGGAAAATATATATATTAGTGACAAAAGCCATATTAATACTAAGAAGTAATATTTATCCCCACTTAAATGTGGATGTTCTATTAGAACAAACTATACTGTGGTAGTTACCATGAGAAAAACTCTTATATCAGCCTTTGGTGCAAAATGCACTTGTGTTAATATTGCTAGCAGGGAGATAACTCCCTGCCATCTCCAGCACCAAGACCACCTGATCAAGTGATTTTGACCTTCATTGATCTTATCAGTGATGGATGAATCTAACAAGCTTTTAGATGAATATCTGTAGCTGCAAGGGGTGGCGTTTGGAAACCAACATGCCTAATTCATCTGGAATAGGGTAAGTTATCATCATCATCATCATTTAACATCCATTGTCCATGCTGGCATGTTTTGGACAGCTTGACCAGAGCTGGCAAGCTGGGGAGCCGCACCAGACTCCATTCTGGTTTGGCATGGTTTCTACAGCAACAAGGATTGATACCAGTGTTTGTGTCACATATAAAGCACCCAGTGCACTCTGTAGAGTAGTTGTCGTTAAGAAGGGCATCCAGCTGTCGAAACCATGCCACAACAGACAATGGAGCCTGGTGCAGCCTCTGGCCTTACCAGCGCAGGTTCAAACCATCCAGTCCATGCCAGCATGGAAAATGGAGGTTAATATAACAATGTTGATGAAGAGGAGTTTTCTGTGTCTGTAGAAGCAAAATTTGTCTAAGCACACAATTCACAATTGATAGCAGATACTTGCTGCTTATGATGTGCGAAGACAGAAATCATGATTCAGCAATTCCACCATGGTTGATAGACTTCTGCCAGGGATGTGCCGCCTGGGTAAGTAAAGTAGGCAGTGCCTACCCTGAATGAAACAGATCGATAATAGCGTTTTCCTTTTATGGCAAAATATGCACCTAATTCAATAAAATTATGTAAGTGACTCTGATTATTATGCATAAAATGCAAAATATATATATTTTTTGTAGATTAGGTAGACATGATTCGTCCCTGCCTTTCAATCTCAGCATTTAAGCTATGCATAGTACTGCTGTAGTACACATGCTGCGTACACTCCTACAACAATGTTTTATTTATGCACTATAAAGGCAGAAGTAAATCTGCTTCCAACTCAGTCACACACCTATGTTTCGCTTATTTTTTTGTGTTTTACTAGTGTGGTAAGTAGCTTGCTAATCAACCACATGGTTCCGGGTTCAGTCCCACTGCGTGGCATCTTGGGCAAGTGTCTTCTGCTATAGCCCCGGGCCGACCAATGCCTTGTGAGTGGATTTGGTAGACAGAAACTGAAAGAAGCCTATATATATATATATGTATGTATGTGTGTGTTTGTGTGTCTGTGTTTGTCCCCCTAGCATTGCTTGACAACCGATGCTGGTGTGTTTACGTCCCCATCACTTAGCAGTTTGGCAAAAGAGACCGATAGAATAAGTACTGGGCTTACAAAGAATAAGTCCCGGGGTTGATTTGCTCGACTAATGGTGGTGCTCCAGCATGGCCACAGTCAAATCACTGAAACGAGTAAAGAGTATAAATGTCACCAACTGCTTACCCTGAGTAATTACTCATAGCATGTGCCTGACGTCTGCACTTTTTTAGCGAAATACATCTATACAAGAAGCTTTCTCGAGACGACTACTGCAGTTTTGTGGCTTTCAATAGTATATCGATGTGAAGATATAAAGAAGAACCTACACTGCTTCTGTTGCTAATAGGCACAGGAGTGACTGTGTTGTAAGAAGCTTGCTTCCCAACCACATAGTGCTGGGTTCAGTCCCACTGCATGGCACTTTGGACAAGTGTTCTTGGGCCAACCAAAGCCTTGTAAGTGGATTTGATTGATGGAAACTGAAAGAAGCCCATCATATATGTATATATATATATATATATATGTGTGTGTGTGTCTTTGTGGTCTCCGTCCCCCACCACTGCTGTTTGACAACCAGTGTTGGTGTGCTTACATCCCCATAACTTAGCAGTTCAGCAAAAGAGAATCAATAGAATAAGTACCAGGCTTCATAGAATGATAAGTACTGGGGTTGATCTATTCGACTAGAAATTTTTCAAGGCGGTGCCCCAGCATGGCCACAGTATAATGTCTGAAACCAGTAAAAGAATAACGAATGTGCGTGTGTGTGCATGTATGTGTGTGTACATGTGTATGCATGTATATGTGTACACACGTGTGTGTGTGTGTGCACACACATGCATGTGTTCCTTTTTCTACCACTGACATAATATATATCATTGCTCAAAGTTTTGTCCTGATTTCTTTCCTTGAAAGTCTTTTCCATTTTTTTCTTCTTTTTTTTTCTTTCTGCTGACATGACATTACCCTCCACCCTCCCTTCTTCTTCCCCCCCTCCTCTGCTTCTTCCATTCATTCTCTTGAGTCACTCTGTAATTGAGAGTACTGTTGGAAAGAGTACACTGGTGGGGTACTTGTCTGTTAACAGGTTTACCTCCTCTTCCTTATTCCCTAATGGCACCACTTCGTTCTTCATTCTTCTCGTGTTGCACTTAATTTCTGCCGCCTCCGCCGCCTCGTCCCGGCCAGCCACCTACCCAGACATTTGTGAGATATTTCTTCAAATTTCACACTGCTGACCTCAAGAACGGGTTTGCATGGAGCAGGAGTAAGCAAGTTAGGCGGAATCAGGAGGGACTTGGATGACTAAATAGTTTTAAAAACTCTGTAATTTCCTGTGATAAATTTTTACCATCTCGTGTTTCCATAGATTTTTTTTACATTTTGTGAGGTCCCCACCCATGTTTCAAGTTAGGTATTTTTTTATACTTTCTTTTTTTTTTTTTTTGGAATACCAAGTGTGAGGGAGGGGAGACCCTCAAATATTTTTTTAAAAAGTATAACCTTATCCTGGAATGTTGGAAAACTGATTTTATATTCTTTTATTCTTTTTACTAGTTTCAGTCATTTGACTGCAGCCATGCTGGAGCACCACCTTTAGTCAAACAAATCGACGCCAGGTCTTATTCTTTGTAAGCCTAGTACTTATTCTGTCGGTCTTTTTTGCTGAACTGCTAAGTTATGGGGTGGACATAAACACCAACATCAGTTGTCAAACAATGGTGGGGGACAAACACACAGACACAAATATACAGACACACACACAGACTCCAATCTAATCTGGCAGAGTTTCTACGGCCAGATGCCCTTCCTAATGCCAACCACTCCGAGAGTGTAGTGGGAGCTTTTACGTGCCACTGGCTTGAGGGCCAGTCAGGTGGTACTGGCAATGGCCACGCTCAAACGGTGCTTTCTATGTGCCACCTGTACAGGAGCCAGTCCAGTGGCACTGGCAATGACCTCGCTCGTATGTTTTTTTCACGTGCCACCAGCACAAGTGCCAGTAAGGTGACGCATGTAACGATCATGCTTGAATGGTGTTTTTGATGTGCCACCGGCACAGAGGCCAGCTTGTTGCTCTGGCAACGATCACGCTCATATGGTACTCTTAGCGCTCCACTAGCACAGATGCCAGTCATCGAATTTTCAAATTCTGCTGAGGTCTTCTTTGCCTTTCATCCTTTTGGGGTTGATAAATTAAGTACCCGTGAAACACTGGGATCAGTGTAATCAACTAGTCGCCTCCCTGCAAATTTGAGGCCTTATGTCTCCAGTAGAAAGAATTGCTGTTGTTATTATTATTATGATTATTATTATTATTATTATTATTATTATCAAGGTAACAAGCTGGCAGGATCATTAGCACGCTTGATGAAATGCTTAGTGGTATTTTACCAGTCACTACGCTCTGAGTTCAAATTCCACTGAGGTCGACTTTGCCTTTCATCTTTTCAGGGTCAGTAAAATAAGTACCAGTTGAACACTGGGGGTCAATGAAATCAGCTCATTCCCCCCCCCCCCGCAAACTGCTGCCCTTGTGGAAAACTTCGAAACCATTATTATTGTTTGTATTATTATTATTATTATTTGTGCATTAATCAGATCAGATAAATCTAATCACAGAAAAGTAACATTTCAAATCAGTCTAAAAATATTTCTATGTTTATTCATTTTGGTGTGGAGGCGCGTGGCTTAGTGGTTAGGGTGTTGAACTCATGATCGTATGGTTGTGGTTTCGATTCCTAGACCAGGCAACGTGTTGTGTTCTTGAGCAAAACTCTTCAATTTCACGTTGCTCCAGTCCACTCAGCTGGCAAAAGTGAGTAATCCTGCAACGGACCAGCATCCCGTCCAGGTGGGGAATTTCTAAGCCACTGAAACCAGGAAACCTGGCATGGCTCGAGAAGGAACTTTTTTTTTTATTCATTTTGGTGATGAAGTTTCTCAGCAGGATGTTGAAAGCATTTACATTGCACCCCCACCTCACTCCTTACACCCCATTCCTGAGTCTATATTTTGGTCATACACATGCGCGGTGACGTGCTGATTTTGTCTGGGGATTACTTTAAGGTAACCATGCATCTGTGAAGCACTCAGCCATTTACATGCTAATTCTATAAGTAGGTAGTTCAGTTGATTGAATAATTGGAATATTGATCATTGAAACCAATGGATGACTATTTATTTTTTTTTTAGATGTGTAAAATTTTAAACTTTTTACATCAATTTTCTTCTGATTTAGGATTACTTTAAACACTAGTCCAGTAGATCTAATATTCCAAACTGTTGCCCAATAGACCTGGTTCTGTAAACTAACCCTGTCGGCCTGATATTTTAAGCATTATCACAATATACACAGTATTTTAAGCATTATCACAATACACCCAGTATTTTAAGCATTATCACAATATACCCAGTATTTTGGGATGGAAGCACTCCGTCGGTTCCGACGACAAGGGTTCCGGTTGATCCGAATCAACGGAACAGCCTGTTCGTGAAATTAACGTGTAAGTGGCTGAGCACTCCACAGACACGTGCACCCTTAACGTAGTTCTCGGGGATATTCAGCGTGACACAGAGAGTGACAAGGCCGGCCCTTTGAAATACAGGTACAACAGAAACAGGAAGTAAGAGTGAGAGAAAGTTGTGGTGAAAGAGTACAGCAGGGATCACCACCATCCCCTGCCGGAGCGTCGTGGAGCTTTTAGGTGTTTTCGCTCAATAAACACTCACAATGCCCGGTCTGGGAATCGAAACCGCGAGTCCGCTGCCCTAACCACTGGGCCATTGCGCCTCCACTCCCGGTATTTTAAGCATTATCACAATATACCCAGTATTCTAAACGTTTTTGCAATACACCCAGTATTTTAAACATCTTCACAATATACCCAGTATTTTTAGCATTATCACAATATGCCCAATATTTTAAGCATTATCACAATACACCCAGTATTTTAAGCATTCTCTCAATATACCTAGTACTTTAAATATCCCAATGTACCTAATATTTTAATGATTATCTCTATACACCTAGTATTTTAAACATGTCTAGAGGTGCTAGCATTTTAAACCAGAGATTAACAGGATGAATGTTTTGAACAGCTTTGCCCCAACATATAATATAGTTTCTTGAAAAGTACAACAACAATTGTAAAAAAAGGAAAAGGAAAAAGAAGAAAGGAAAAAAAAAAGAACATTAGTTGATAGGAATGATGGCTTTAACACAATTCCTCTGCAGAATGCTTCTCTCCTCGCTTCAAACAGATTTGAAGATAGGTGAAAGAAAAGAGAGTATGGTGAACCAAAAATAACTCCTGTTCCTCCTCAGATGTTGTTCCTAGAAACGTGTAACTGGATCTAAAGGTGGAAGAAAAATCAATTTTCTTTCAACTGAATTCAAGAATTTGGCAGGAAATCTTTAAGGAAAAGAACAAAAACGAATAAATAAATGTGTAACCAAAAAAAAAGAAAAAAATATATATATATACAAGTGTAAAGCTAGAACTTAAAAGTCTGAATATTGGAACAATTAACTTGCTGGAATTAGATGTATCTTACTACATTACCTCAGGCTAATGATGATAATAATAATAATAATAATAATAATAATAATAAGGGTTTTTTTCCTCTCTCTTCTTGATTCTTTTATCTGGGTTTTTCTTTCATCTGTTTTCTTATTCTCTTCTTTTGGTTAACAGTGTGTATGCTCACATGTATGTTTATGTGTGTGTGTGTATGTGGTTATGTATGTGTGTGTGTGTGTGTGTGTGTGCATTTATGATTCTGTATATGTGTGTGTTTGTGAGAGTGTGTATGTAAATATGTATGTGGCCTGTACCTCATTATCTTATTTCATTACACAGCTCTGCAGTTTTTCATGTTTGTAATATCTGAAGTAGAAAACTAATAATCATTAAGTGTGTGTGTGAGTATGTGTTGTACATGTGTGTGTGTGTGTGTGTGTTGTATGTGTGTGTGTGTGTGTGTGTGTGTGTTGTACATGTGTGGTGTGTGTGTTGTACATGTGTGTGTGTGTGTGTGTGTGTGTGTTGTACATGTGTGTGTGTGTGTGTTGTACATGTGTGTGTGTGTGTGTGTGTGTTGTACATGTGTGTGTGTGTGTGTGTTTTACATGTGTGTGTGTGTGTGTGTGTGTTGTACATGTGTGTGTTACACATGCATTTGTGTGGGTGTGTGTGTGTGTGTGTTGTACTTGTATTTGTATGTATATGTGTGTATGTTGTACCTGTTCATGTGTGTGTGAGAGTTTGTGTGTGTTACACATGCATTTGTATGTGTGATGTACTTGTATCTGTATGTATATGTGTGTATGTTGTACATGTGTTATACGTGTGTATGTGTGTTGTACGTGTGTCTGTGTGTGCATGTGTGTTGTACGTGTGTCTGTGTGTATGTGTGTGCATGTGTTGTATGTGTGTGTGTGTATGTGGGCATGTGTTGTACATGTGTGTGTGTGTGCATGTGATGTACGTGTGTGTGTGTGTGCATGTGTTGTACGTGTGTGTGTGTGTGCATGTGTTGTACGTGTGTATATGTCTGCATGTGTGTTGTGTGTGTGTGTATCTGTGCATATGTGTTCTACATGTGTATGTGTGTTGTACGTGTTTGTGTGTGTCATGTACTGTATGTGTGTCGTGCTGTGTGTGTGTGTTGTATATGTGTCTGTGTGTGTGTTGGCAGCAACAGCACTCAAGTAGTGTCTCAGAAACTCATTGAGAGCAAGTCATGAACTTGGAAGAGTGTTGATAATATCTCAATGTTGAGCCACTTTAAAACACTTAAAGGTTCCCTGGCATTAATGGTGTATCAGCAAAAATATTCAACATGATAGATGCAGGTGTAGGTGGATGGTAGGAAGTTTGCTTCCCAACCACATGGTTCCAGGTTCAGTCCCACTGCATGGCACCTTGTGCAAGCACCATCTGCTATTGCCCTGGGCTCATCGAAGCCATACAAGTAGATTTGATAGATGGAAACTGAAAGAAGGCCAATATATATATATATATATATAGGAGATAAATAAAAATATATGCATACATACAAACATATATGTACGTACCTACATCTACATGTATATATACATGCATATATAAATAATTATACGGAAGTACAGGACATCACAATAAGACGTAGAAACAGAAAAAGCCAAAAAACAAAAAACAAGAAAACGGAAAACGAAAACCAAATACGGACAGGTTACACAAGGACAAAACCCCCGTCATCAGCTGTCGCTAGAGGAGTCAGGCATGTTTCGAAGGCATAACAGAACACTAATCCAATAGGCCTTCCTGCGAGAGAATTAAAATAAAATTTCAAGCAGCGGGGCACAATGAGTACGAACACAAACAAGACGTAACAATAAGACTGCAAATTAAAATACATGTACAAAAACAAACACAAGAGGACGAACGAAAAAGCCTTTTTTCTGGCATAGACAAACAATAAAACTGCAAAAATAAAAATACATGTACAAAAAGTACAATTAGTTACAAACGAGAAATAACAAGAATACTATACAGGAAATTAACCACACAAGGGGACGAACGAAGAAGCCTTTTTGCTGGCAAGGACGAAATGTAGTAGCAGCGCGTGGAGGCAGTCTTTTCAATAGTGGTAACCACGTGTAAGGAATTTTGTTTTATATATATATATATATATATATATATATCACCGTCACTGACCAGGCTATCAGATGTTGCTACACATCGCTGGTCACAATGCGCTTTGCATTGTTTTAGCCCCCAAATGACGCCACCCCACTGGCTAAACGAGCGGGCCAACAGAGGAAAGAGTGAGAGAGAGTTGTGGCGAAAGAATACAGCAGGGATCGCCACCACCCCCTGCCGGAGCCTCGTGGAGCTTTAGGTGTTTTCGCTCAATAAACACTCACAACACCCCGTCTGGGAATCGAAACCGCGAGTCTGCTGCCCTAACCACTGGGCCATTGCGCCTCCACACACACACACACATATATATATATATATATATTATATATATATATATAATATATATATATATATTATATATATAATCAAAATAAGCAACAAGGATATCCGGAGGTAATGCAGTACGATTGTTTCAGGCGACTCCATTTAATTGAACAATGCAAATATTACATCAGTTTTAAAATGTAGAGCAATCTTCAGCTGCATAAAAATACAGAATTTAGTTAAATTCAAAGGATTCATTTGTATAGTTATTCTATTCACCAAAATCACAAAGAAGATAGGTAGATAGACAAAGGACATGTTTCATCAACAACATCATAGTAGTAACTGATATTTTATCGGTTACTAGTTCATCTAGCCTTGAGAGGATACCTTGCATGATCTGCTTATCTACTGACAGAAGTTTCAGATCATCCATAAAGGCTTTTTTTGGTGATTGTATTTACTCTCTTACTCTTTTATTCTTTTACTTGTTTCAGTCATTTGACTGCGTACATGCTGGAGCACCGCATTTAGTCGAGCAAATCGACCCCGGGACTTATTCTTTGTAAGCCCAGTACTTATTCTATCGGTCTCTTTTGCCGAACAGCTAAGTTACGGGGACGTAAACACACCAGCATTGGTTGTCAAGCAATGCTAGGGGTGACAAGCACAGACACACAAACATATATATAAATATACATATATACGACAGGCTTCTTTCAGTTTCCGTTTACCACATCCACTCACAAGGCATTGGTCGGCCCGGGGCTATAGCAGAAGACACTTGCCCAAGATGCCACGCAGTGGGACTGAACCCGGAACCATGTGGTTGGTTAGCAAGCTACTTACCACACAGCCACTCCTGCGCCTATTTGGGCCATTTGTTCCAAGAAGTTTGTCACTATCAAGATAATCTCCATGATTAGGGTAACTATGTGACAGATATTGTGCAGCCAGCAGCAATGCCAATCTCCAAGCGGTGCCAATCTATTGTAAAGTCACCAGATGTAAATCTCGTCTCAAGACTGTCGTAAATATCTTCATTGATTTTGTTACTTTCTCAGGAATGTAGAAGTGGTCCATGGCTCTCGTCAGCAATTTGTGTGGCACTGTATTAGCTCATATCCAAAATTTTGTTCTGTTTGGCGTCCTGGATCACTTTCCAAACTGAAAAAACCAATGCTCAACACATCCAGGGATTCTGGCCTTTTGAACAGATTCATCCACATATCCATTACCCTGTAGATATGTCACTGTTCTTCTTGAGAGAATGACCATAAAGATCTTGCCATTAACATTTAATAAGGCTGTCAGCCTAAACTGTTTTATAGTCTCTACATTGGCTTCCTTTGGCAAGTATATTCCTTCTGCCTTACACCAATCCTCTACTAGAGTCTCTTCGTTCCACAGATATCAGAACCGCTAAGTTATA
>NC_043021.1:9645499-9665499 GCF_006345805.1 Octopus sinensis
TTTTTTTTACTCTCCTTCCTTCCTTTCCTTCTCTCCCACCCCTCTCACCTCTACCCCCCTCTCTCTCTCCCCTTCTATGACAGCCACTTTACAAGTGTTATCTTGTAATAAATATAAAAACACTCAACCCTTACTCCAATTTTATCAAACCCAGCTACAGCCCCTTTCCTTTCCCCCTGTTGCTGTAAGATAGGTGGGGGGGTGCAGTAGTGGCGGTGGCTGTGATGGTGGTGCTAGTTATAATGGTGAGAGAATTACTTGGGTTGTTTTAGTAAGTACACATCACTACATCACTTTTTTTATTCATGTAGTTTGTGTATTTCTGCCACAAATGTATACTAACATGTCACTCAGAGCCAAGGAGGGGAGGATATTAACCAGTGGTTCCCTTTGGTTCCTATTTTATACTACAGGACCCCCAAAGACATTTTATGTTTTGAAAAAAATTTTTTTTCTGGTGGGGGTGTCATAATCAAACATTATTAGGAATTGTGTAAAAAAATTGGTAAAATAGAGTGTGTGTGTGTGTGGTAAGAAGCTTGCTCCCCTACTACATGGTTCTGGGTTCAGCCCCACTATGTGCCACTTTGTGAGTGGATTTGGTAGATGGAAACTGAAAGAAGCCCTTGTGTGTGTTTCTTTGTGTCTGTATTTCCCCCCTCCCCACAGCTTGACTACCAGTGTTGGTATATTTACATTGCCATGACTTAGCAGTTTGACAAAAGAGATTGACAGAATAAGTACCAGGCTTGAAAAAAAAGTACCGAGGTTGATTCATTCGAATAAAATTTCTTCAAGGTAGTAGTGCCCCAGCATGGCCACAGTCTAATGGTTGAAACAAGTAAAAAATTAAAAATAGGTGTAGGAGTGGCTGTGTGGTAAGTAGCTTGCTTACGAACCACAGGGTTCCAGGTTCAGTCCCACTGCGTGGCATCTTGAGCAAGTGTCTTCTACTATAGCCTCTACTATAGTGTCTTTGTGTTTGAGTTTGTCCTGCACTACTTCTTGGCAACTGGTGCTGGTTTGATTACATCCCTGTAACTTGGCAGTTCAGCAAAAGCCAATAGAATAAGTACAAGGCCTTAAAAAATAAGTGCTGGAGTGATTTGAGTCAGCCAGTCAAGGTGGTGCCCAAGCATGGCCACAGTCCAAAGACTGAAATTAGTGAAATATAAAAGAAGGTATTTTGACAAGGAAATAATTAAAACCTTCTAAAGCTTTGTTCTTGAAATTTTTTAGCATTTAAACTAGCCAGATTCAGCCTCTTACACCTACCCTACAATGTCATTCTAAAAACTGAAATATAATCACATCATTGAAATTTTGAAGTTATGAGATAATGCAGGATTAATTCAAAACAATATGAATAAATAAAGATTATTAGGTTTTAGAGAATAATCTGAACGCTAAAGGAGCAATTTAGGTATACTTTTTGAAATAACAATTTCAATTTATTATTGTCACTCATTTTTTTTAATTGCTTTTTTTTTTTTTTTTCTATTTCAGCCTGTGTCATTTAGAAATTTTGCTGTGAATTCAGGATTTGGATTTCTCTGTCCCTTGTCAACTGTTTATTTCTGAGTCACAGCTACATCTGTTCCAATAATGGCTATGACATCACAGCACAGACCCGTTCCCAGGACCAATGCCCACATAAACCGATCAAATGTTCCACAGAGAGCCGGTGTAAAGATGGCAGGTAGCACAGGCGGAGCCTCTCAGTCCTCTGTGCCCCCTCTCGTCTATAGACAGGCTGCCCAGGCGAGCTATCAACGAATGACTGATCCAAAGAGCAAGCATGTCCTCAAAGAGGCAGTCGATGCAGTGGTGAACAGTTTTGCCAAGCACACACATGGTTACGGTAGAGGTAAGTAAGTTTCCTTGATTTTAAACAGTTGTGAGTAAACTGCAGCCTACTAAAATTTTTTCTGGATGACACGCGAAAAATTAGTTTGAATTTTTTTAGTAATGCCTGACAATGATCCAAATCTCATGCAGCCTACTTCTCACAAAACGATGCCTATACTTTGGTTTAGAAAATTGGGATCTTTACCTTTTGACCTACAGATTTAAAAAATAATTTTTTGTAACTAAACACTTTCAAACTTCGGACACTGGTAGAATGTGTCATATAAAACATGTTTTCCTCTTAGCATTTTTGAGAAAAACTTATATTTACAAAGTTATTTAACGTTAAAGTTGTCGTATTTCAGTAATTTCAACCAATCAATGACATGTATTCAGCTGAATAAAATTACTGCTGTTGTTTGTCAACAACTATCGGCGGTGTATATTTCGTTTGTCACTGTTATTTATGACAACACTAATCTTAAAACCCTAACCCTGAAACCTTAAAACCAGTACAAAAGCACAAATGATGTCATAAATAACAGTGACAAATGAAAAATACCCCACCAATAGTTATTGTTGACAAATAACGGTAGTAATTTTATTCAACTGAATACATGTCATTGATTGGTTGAAATTATGGAAATACGAGAACTTTAAGGTGAAATAACTTTGTAAATATAAGTTTTTCTCAAAAACTCTAAGAGTAAAAGATGTTTTATATGACACATTATATCAGTGTTTAAAGTTTGAAAGTGTTTAGTTACAAAAAATTAATTTTTAAATCTGTAGGTCAAAAGGTAAAGATCCGAAAATTGTTACAAAACTTTTTTTTTTCTTTGGTCAGTAAGTGTTATTTCCTATTTGCTTCTATCTAGAAATCAAAGGAAATGACCACTGTTCCCTTCAAATTATGCTTTTCTGACCTGGACTTCAATGTTTTGAAACTGATTCAGTGCCGCGTTGCTGAAGCAGAAATACCAACCATTATAGCAAATATTCTGCTCAATACCACAGATTTGCTTGTCAGTTGCTTGACCTTAACCACTTGAGCTTAGTGGCTGACAATATATGCATCTCTGATGATGAGCAGAAGTATTGGGGGAGCATCTGGCCAGTTTGAACATAAAATATGGGGAATGTTTTTGCTGGATGTGGCTAATTTAAATGTTGAAGAATTGTGATCGTTTTCTTTTTTTCTTTTCTATTTTTCAGTTAATGTTGTAGAAGCCCTTCAGGAATTTTGGCAGATGAAATTAGAAAGAGGAGCTGATTTAAAAAACGGAGCGCTTGTCGTCTATGAGTCTCAGCCATCTAATGCCATGCCCTACGTCTGTTACGTCACACTGCCCGGAGGAAGCTGCTTTGGCAGTTTCCAGGTAAGTGTTTACACAGTCATTTTTTTTTTTGCTTTTTTTCAATTTGAATCCACAAATGAGACCTAGTGGCTGTAAGGGAAAAATGTTGGATTAGTAACCACATGGTTGTGAGTTCAAATCTTACTACTGTAGCCAATATATTACATGAAATACTGTCATTTTGCTATTAAGAATGTGTGTGTGTGTGCATACACATATATACCATATATACATATATACGCATACACACACACACATACTGTGCCAGGCCAACCAAAACATTGTCAGTGAATTTGGTTGACAGAAACTGAAAAAACCCATTGTATATATATCTTAGCAGACTGTATATCACTAAAGTATATATGTCATTGAAAGCCTTCTAAATTGTGGTACTTGTCTTGAGAAAACCTCTTTTAGAGGCATATAGTGTTTTAAAAAAAGAAAGAAAAAAGCGGGTTCACCTGGGAGCACTGTCTGAATAACAGACAGGATGGTCATGACTAGAATGTCTTTGATCGTAGGCTTCCTACTATATGAGGGTTGACCTGGTAGCTAAGTGTTCTAGACACTCTGTCTGAATAACAGACAGGATGGTCATCACTGGAATGTCTTCAATCATAGATCTGCTACTGTACCAGGGTTGACGGTCATCTCTGGATTGTCTTTGATCATAGGCTTCCTACTGTATGAGGGTTGACCTGGCAGCTAAGTGTTCTAGACACTCTGTCTGAATAACAGATAGGATGGTCATCACTGGAATGTCTTCAATCATAGATCTGCTACTGTACCAGGGTTGATCTTTGGGCTAAAACATCATGAAATAGTTTAGGTTTCCATTCAAATTCATGTGAAAAAATATTCAACGAATCCTTTTCTTTTTCTTCCATCTGCTTTTTCCTTGTCCTCCTCAAAAGAACTGCTCCACAAAAGCTGAGGCCCGTCGAAGTGCTGCAAAAATCGCCCTCATGAACTCTGTCTTCAATGAACATCCATCTCGAAAGATTTCTGACGATTTCATTGACAAAGCTGTTGGTGATGCTTTAGCTGCATTTAAGGTAATTGGTTATTTCTGTCCATCATCACATCACCATCATCACATCGCCATCATCACATCACCATCATCATCATCACCACCGTCATCATCATCACCACCATCATCATTATTATTATTATATAAGGCAGCAAACTGACAAAATTGTTAGTATGCTGGACAAAATACTTAGTGCTATTTCACCTGTCCCTACATTCTGATTTCATATTCCGCCGAGGTTGACTTTGCCTTTCATCCTTTCGGGGTCGATAAATTAAGTACCAGTGAAACATTGGGGTCGATGTAATCAAGTAGTTCTCCCCACAAATTTGAGGCCTTGTGCCTCCAGTAGAAAGGATCATCATTATTATTATTATTATTATTATTATTCAGTAGTCTTATTTTTATCATGTACTTTCACTGCATGACTGAGTGCAGCTCTGTGTGCCTTGGGTATGTGCTGTGATTTGTTGTAGTGCTTTTATTTTCACTGTATTGAAAGTACTTTACAGAGGATGTTGCAGTAACCAGTAGTACTATTTTCTCTATGTTATATACAGTTGTAAGTCCTTGTATGTTTTTTATCATACCTAACGTACCTATTATTATTATAAGGATTGTTTCTGTTTTTAGGCTCCACATTCAGATTATCTTTATTCCCAGATCTTTGTATTTTGAGAGTTTCTCCATTTCTTTTGAGATACATTGTCATCTGTTGAGATTGATACATCGATGAGAAGGCATTTGTTCTTGATGGTCTCTGACAACTATATCCAGTCTATTTATTATTATTATTATTATTATTATTATTATTAGCAGAACCTGTGAATATTTGACGGAATTAATGATAAACTTATTGGGTTATTTCTGAAAACTTTATCCAAAAAAACCTGAAAGCGTAGCCTGTGTTGTCTGTATCTAAAGATAGTTGCTCATCTGCTATTCATTGAAAAGTGAAGGAAATTGGAATACAACAATTACTTAATGCATTTTATATATACATTTTATATAAAGGAAAGAAAAAGGTCAATAAATACTTGCCATTACATTTTTAATCAACCAAATATGAACCATTATGTTGCACAATGCGTCTCCATCTTTCCTTTAACTTGAAAATACCCTCTTCCTAGAATTGAGGCGGTTTCATGACAAAGAATTCATCAAGGTATCTTTTTACGTCATCTAAGGAATTGAAATTTTTACCATTAAGACTATTCTGCAGAGACCTGAATAAGTGGGAATCCGAAGGAGCAATATCTGGTGAATATGGAGGGTCAGGTAACACATCCCAGCTGAGCTGCAGCAATTTTTGTCTGGTTCCCAAAGCATGAAGTGCTGAAAATGAACTTTCTTATCTTCCATTTTAAATGGTTACTGAATTAATACAGGTTATAGGAACATAAACCTTCTTCCACGAAAAGATAGCTTAAACTATGCTCTAAATGGAGGTGTAGTCAAATCCTATTTTATGGACTCAACCATGTTCTAAAATAAGTCGAAAGGCAAGCTACTATAAATCGGCACGAACTTTCCGGACAACCTAATATTTTATGCACAATTTTATAGACTTAATACACATCACTCTCCTTCTTTCTCTCTCGTTCTTCGCCTTACCTTCTTTTCCTCTCCTTTTTCTTCCACTCTTTGCCTTTCCCTTCAACTAATTACATGAAAGCGTTACAGATGGGCTAAGTAACAGAGGTAAAAAACTTAGTTCAAAACAAACAAAAAAATTACACATTTCATTCACCACCATCCCTCCTTCCCCTATCTCCCCTTTCCCTCTGCAACTAATCTCATGGAAGCATTACAGATGCTTCCATGGGATTAACAGAGGAACAAACAGAATTATAAGATTATGGCCACAATACTCTTTTACTTGTTTCAGTCATTTGACTGTGGCCATGCAGGAGCACTGCCTTTAGTCGAAGAAATCGACCCTGGGACTTATTCTTTGTAAGCCTAGTACTTATTCAATCAGTCCCTTTTACCAAACCGCTAAGTTACAGGGACGTAAACACACCAGCATCGATTGTCAAGCGATGTTGGGGGACAAACACAGACACACAAACATATACATACATATACATATATATACATATACAACAGGCTTCTTTCAGTTTCCGTCTACCAAATCCACTCACAAGGCTTTGGTTGGCCCGAGGCTATAGTAGAAGACACTTGCCCAAGATGCCATGTGGCTGGTAGGCAAACTACTTACCACACAACCACTCCTGCGCCTATGGGGAAGATGTACTAAGTTGGAGCTCCATAATTTGTGTTTAATCAAGTGTTTCAGCTCGTTTGTGGTGGTAAAATTTCTGTGAAATTACACCCCCTTTTGGGGGGTGTAGCTCAGTAAATATTTGTTTTGCATTTTTGTGAAATCAAGAATTCACATATTTTTATCCAATTTTTGAAAAATGTCAGAGTACAACAGAATAATAATAATCAATGGAGAGCACCAAACGCAGCTGCGGTTGGAGATGGAATTGATTTATCGTCAAAGAGAAACAGGATTTCATCTCGATGCTCTATGACAGCGATAACAAGTGCAATGATATTAGCAGCAGCAGCAAAGATATTGCTAACAACAACAACAACAATAACAACAGCTGTAGCAACAGTGTGTACAGCAGCAGCAGAAACAACAACAACAAGAGCAACTGTATCGACAAGAACATGAACAGCAAGATCAAAAACAAAAACAACAAAAAGAGTAATGCAGATATCAATCATCATCATCATCATCGTTTAACGTCCGCTTTCCATGCTAGCATGGGTTGGACGATTTGACTGAGGACTGGTGAACCAGGAGGCTGCACCAGGCTCCAATCTTGATCTGGCAGAGTTTCTACAGCTGGATGCCCTTCCTAACGCCAACCACTCCGAGAGTGTAGTGGGTGCTAAAAAGCACGGGGGCCAGTCAGGAGGTACTGGCAAGGACCTCGCTAGAACCTTTTTACACATGCCACCGGCGCAGGTGCCAGTAAGGCGACGCCGGTAACGATCACGCTCGAATGGTGCCTTTTACATGCCACCGGCACGGAAGCCACTTAGCCACTCTGGCAACGATTGTGGTAACTGTAATCGGAACTCTGGAAAACAACACAACAACAACAACAGCAGCAGTAACAATAACATAAAGAACCACAACACCGCCATATTTATATGGCAGGATTGTTAGCACAGTGGGCAAAATGCTTGGCAGCTTTTCAACCATTTTTACATTCTGAGTTCAAGTTCCACTGCGGTCAACTTTCCCTTTCATCCTTTCTGAATTGATGAATAAGTACCAGTTGAGTACTGGGGTCTATGTAATCAAGTAGTGCCCCCCCCTCGCCTAAAATTCTGGGCCTTGTGCCTATAATAGACAGGATTGTTATTTATTACCACTTCCTCTCGAAGGCAGAGGTATTGTTTTCAGTCATGTTTGTTTGTTTGTGGATAAGATATCTCAAGAAACACTGGATGGAATCGGATGAAGCCTTCAGGGATGTTTGGCCTCATGACTGGTACAAAGATATTAGATTTTGGGATTCACCCAGTACTAAACAAGGATTCTGGATTATATTACCTGTTTTTTGTTGTTTCTTTTTACTTAATTTTTGAGAGCATTCGGGTTCATTTTTAGTATTCTTGTCTGTGAGAGCAATCGAGTTTATTTCAGATATTCTCATTTTTAAAATCATCTCCAGCTAATCATTGAGAGGATGCTGGTGTTTCCTTGGCAAAGGTTTGCACTCTCTGAGTGCTCTTATTATTATTATTATTATTATTATTGTGGAAGACAATAATAATGTTTGTGTGTCTGTGTTTGCCCCCCCCCCCCAACACCACTTGACAACCGATGTTGGTGTGTTTACGTCCCCGTGACTTAGCAGTTCAGCGAAAGAGACCAATAAAATAAGTACTAGGCTTACAAAGAATAAGTCCTGGGGTCGATTTGCTCGACTAAAGGCAGTGCTCCAGCATGGCCGCAGTCAGATGACTGAAACAAGTAAAAGAGTATGTGTGTGTACATGTCTGTCTATCTGTGTGCGCATGTGACACATCTCATCTTGCTCTAAGTAATTGCTTATTTTCTCTACAGAGCGTTGTCCTTACATCACCTTGCCTTTCCCCACTTTCTGCCTTGCTTCCACCTTCGTCTTCTCGTTTCACTTTCGCTTTTACCTTTTTTGCTCATTCTTGCTTTTATCTCCAGTCCACTCATAAGTCATTTGTTTTGTCTTTGCAGGGAAAGAAAGAAGATGCTGAAGATGCTAACACAGGAATCGGGGCCTTCAAGTTCATGTTGGAAGCAAACAAGAGCCGGACAATGCTAGAGTTCCAAGAATTGATGACCGTCTTCCAACTGCTGCACTGGAATGGTAGCTTAAAGGCGATGCGGGAGCGGAACTGCTCTCGGCAAGAAGTTCTTGCCCACTACTCCCACCGTGCGTTAGACGATGATATGCGCTCACAGATGGCTCTCGACTGGATCACGAGGGAGCAGGAGACTGCAGGAATTATTGATCACGAGTTAGAAGTCGCTGAGCAAGAACTGGAAAGCGCTCGGCTAGCTGGTAGAGAACTGCGTTTCCCAAAGGAGAAAAGAGACATTCTGATGTTAGGACTGAGTCAAATAAGACCAAATGATAGTGTGGCTTAAAGGAAATCTCACATTAGATAGAACAGTGCTGATAGTACATCTCCTTGTCTCCTCCTCCCTCTTCGATCTTAATCTGTCCATCATCGTCTCTTAAATTTAGCAAGATTGCCACCAGCTTTGTCACCTTCCTGATGCTGTGAATCTACATGACTTCTGGTGAACTGAACAGGAAAAGATAGAGATAAAAAAACTCTGCAGACATTGCATCTTGTCTGTTCCCTCTTCAATCCCAACTTTGTCTCTATCATCATTTCCTAAATTTTGCAAGATTACCGCCAGCTTTGTTGTCTTTCTGAATGCTGTGAGTTTAAAATGGTTGCTGGTGATCTGAAAATGCAAAAAGGAAAAAAAGAAAAAATACAAATTTGCTAAAATACAGCAGATAAAACATCTCCTTGTCTGCTCCATCTTCAGTCATAATCTTGTCTTCTATCAGTTCTTAAATTTTGCAAGATTACCACCAGCTTTGATGTCTTCCTGATGGGGTGAACTGAAATAAAATTAATGTTACAATGGCTGCATTTAAAATGCTTTGAACACCAAACAATTTCAACAAGTATTTCATATATTGTAGCCATTTCCAATTGAAGGGGGTTCAATCATTGTATCACAGCTTTTAGTATTGATCCCTTTCATTACACTTGTTACAATTTTAGACTTTTTGGTTTGTTTTGGGGTTTATCTTTTTTTTTTATGAACAAAGGATTTTTTTGCCTCATCACAACCATCTTTGAATCAGACGTTGCAATTCTTTCATTGTTTTCTGCCTTCTTGTGCCAACTCTTGTTGTATTATGGATACGTTATTGTTCTTGTGTATGTGTGTGCATGTATGTATGTGTGTGTGTGACAAAGAGTGAGAGAAAGAGAGACTGAATTGAGGAAAATCATTGTTACTCTTACCATACAATAAACACCTTATATCTATGTGTGTGTGTAATATATATATATATATATGTATATATATATTTATATGCATACACCTGATTGAGTGGACAATTGAAAGAAAAGGGCACTCAATACATGTAGTGGGTGTTACATGTATTATTTAAAACCGTTTGATTGAGTTCCAGTAACTTAGTTTCATAAGCCTCTAACAGAAGCCTGTCCCTTTCAGGTTTTCGGTTCAGTAATCGAAAACCTGAAAAAGACAGCCTCTGTTAGAGGCCTGAGAAACTTCATCGCATGGAACCGAATCAAACTTTTAAATAATATATATATATATATATACACACACACATATGCACTCACACAAATATATATATATATATACACATGCACTCACACATACATACAAATAAACACATATATATCATCAGCATCATCATGTTTATTTTATTTATTTTCATTTTTATCCTTATTTATCAACTATTTTGTATTGAATTACATCTTCTACTTATTAGCTTCTTTGTCATGCCAAAAAATAACTTGCATCATAAAAGTAACTGGGCATTTGTTTTTTTAAAGCCCCATACATCACAGAAATATAACGTCTGAAATATTTTCTTTTTCTTTTTATTATTATTATTATTATTATAATTTTTACTGCCTGAATTTTTTTTCCCCCAGAGACTGCCTGCCTAGGTGGTGTTAGATCTTTGGACTAAATGTTTTTTTTTGTGTTCCATGTCCCCTATTTTATTACCAGTAGCAATGTATTTGCGTTAACTTATGTCCATTATACCACACCACACCAGTTGCCACTACCACCAAACATTGGCCTTGAATCTTTTACAAAGAAACTAAAAGCAAAGAATTTTCAGAATCAGCTAAAATAAGTTGCAGCTATCAGAAGCCGATTGAAATGTTGAATTACCTGCCCTTGGCCACAAATGCACTGTGGCAGGAGAATGTTGTGTGCTGTCGCCAATGGATGATGGCCAACATGAACTCATAACCAGTTGGTTGACATGTTGGTAGGTTTTCTTTCTGAGCTAGAGTAACTTGTTTCAAAATGTGTATTTGTGTAAATAGATTTATACTAAGCTTGAGTCAATTTACTATAAATTGCGACAAACTGCAAACAGAATATAACAGTGATTTATACATATACATACATGCATAATGTATAGATATACATACATACATATACACATACATAATGTGTGTATGTGTACGTATATATATATATAAAAGAATACAAAAAATAGAACAAGAATACAACAGGCGACAACAAGGCATCCAGACAGATGATACAAAAAGGGACAAGAAAAAACAAGGACGGGTCATTTGGAGTTTCCTATCTTCAGTTGAGTTCCAGATCTTCTCAACAGTTTCGGCTATAAC
Organism: Octopus sinensis; assembly: GCF_006345805.1. Lineage (NCBI taxonomy): Eukaryota > Metazoa > Mollusca > Cephalopoda > Octopoda > Octopodidae > Octopus > Octopus sinensis. The sequence goes on from NC_043021.1 coordinate 9,656,675, forward strand.
CAGTATAACCAGCCAAAACTGTTGAGAAGATCTGGAACTTGACTGAAGATAGAAAACTCTGAATGACCTGTCTTTGTATTTTGTTGTCACTTTTTGTATCGTCTAACTGTCTGGATGTTTTATTGTCACCTGTTGCGTTTTTGTTCCATTTTTTGTATTCATTTTTATATATACGTATAGCGGCGTACATACACTTTTACTCTCTCTCTCTCTCTCTCTCTATCTATCTATCTATCTATATATATATATATATATATATATATATATATATATATTATATATATATACACATATGTGCATGAGGATAACTACGTAAAACAAATCATACAAAACTGCACATGCACTGACTCCAAATACTGCACACATAAACACAGATGCAAAAATACCTTGTTGTTTTTGTTGAAATTGCAATGGAGACGTGGACCTAGGTTAGAAGCCGGCTCTTTCTCTATTGGCAAGAAATCTGAATAATGACATACATACACTCAATTACATGAGGAGCAAACACTTGATTTGACAGACTAGCAGAGGGAAAATGTGTCCATGAATGCCGAAGGTCTTTTAAATTGGAGGTTATATAGGGGTTTGTTTTTCTTATTTTTAATATGAAAAACCAAAAAAGATTTAATAGCATATACTCTACTGCACAAAATGAAATTTTTGAAATACAAATTATGGTGATGTAATTTTTATATCCCTATTTTGACAATGGCATTGAAAAGAATTTTACTGCAACTGTAGTGGTTATACAGTACTGTATTTATTATTGTTCAATCTGTTAATCTGAAATCATTTATATCAAGGTCAAGTGTTTACCGTCTATAAACACACACACTATATATATATATATATATATATATGTATCTGTGTGTGTGTATATACATACATATATATAAATATATATATGTATGTATGTATATTCATTATTCTTATACAAGAATGTTGTTGACAGTGACTTTGAAGTTGTGGCCAGCTTAGACATTGTCTGATGATAGCTGGGCAAAACTCCAAAGTCACTGTCAACAACATCCTTGTATAAGAATAATAAATTTGTACTCTACAAAAGTATTGAGTGACCCATCAGATCAATGTAAAATTTTTTGTGTGGGTTTTGAATTGTCATAGATAGGTGTGTGTATGTGTTTGTCAAATGGTTGTTTCTCATTTGCAATGTCCTCTTCATGGTTTAATAGGAAATCAACAGAAACAGCCACTTTCTACACTAAACTACAAAGAAAGAGTATTAAGAAATGTTGTTGCCAGGAATGTGGGAGTAATAGTTGCGCAAGCAAAAACCCTAAGGGGTCGGCTTTTGTTGGTGTGACAAGGAGCAGTATCAAACTTAACACAACGTGCATATGTAATCCGATTCCATGCTAGCATGCTAAGAATATATTTGATATTCCATCTTAATGTGTTTAACCGACATAGTGACATTATAATATGGTGTACATATATTGTATAGTCTTGATCAGTGTTTCTCAACCTTTTTACACTTGCGTGACCCTTAAAATACATTACATGTATAAGGAACCCCCGGCACAAAAAATATATACCATATCTTTCTCATATTTTTTCATTGTAGTTCATGTGGTAAATATCACATATATATATATCCCCAATGGTTGTTATATTTTTTTGGTAACATAATAGGTTAGATAGGATGATGTTTATATTACAATAACCAATAATATGTTGTGTATGTATAGTAATATTAAGATCATGAAATTAGCATTAGCTTATCTTGCTATTTCTCACGGAACCCCTGGGAACCTTTTGTGGAACTCTAGGGTTCTGGAGAACCTCGGTTGAGAAACACTGGTCTAGATAGATATATAGATAGGTAGATAGAGCATCATTATCGTTTAATGCCCATCTCCCATGCTGGCATGGGTTGGACAGTTTTACCCCATGTCAGCATGGAAAACTGATGTTAAATGATGATGTGTGTGTGTATGTATGTATGTGTGTGTGTGTATATATATATATACACACACACACACACACACACAGATGTGCACGCACAAACATTAGTTGTAGTTAACACAATTGGAACCCTCAACACACAGACCCAAATTCTCAGACTTGTAAGTAATTTTATTGTTTGACAGTCGGACAAGATGTGGTGGGAATATATACTTTTCCCTATTACAACCATATCGTAAAATACAAAAAAAAAGAAAAGAAAATCCATACTTTTATGGGAGAAATGGAAAAAAATAATTAAATAGTATTTCATATCTTGCCAAAAATTTGCCTTTTATTTGACTATATTTTATTTATTTTTTTTTGTGTGTGTGTATTTTGTTCGAAAATTACTCTTCAGTTCTATTGAATATTTTACACTTAGTATTCTATCTTACTATATCAAGCAACATAGTAACATTATAATACAATATGCATACACTATAACTTTTATATAAAGTTTAAAGCTCTTCACCTCAGATTTCTTGATGCCAAAATTTCCTGCTTGTTGTTATGGTTTCTTAGCAGTTTTAAAGGCCAAAGTTGGAGTGAACGGGTGCCGTAGGTGTCGTATGGATTGTGATCATTAAAATTGATAATGGCTAAAATGTGATGCGGGGACCATTTCCTCATTCTAATTAAATGTGAATGAAAGGAGTTTTCTCTTTGATTCACATCAAGCTGCAGAAGTCAGGTGTCCGGCTGTTTTGTGATCAGTCCAGCGATTATTGATAGGTCTGTCCAGTTGCTAAATAGATTGGGTTTTGTTGTAATATAATAGAAATTGCCAACATGTAACTATTATTATCAGTGAATTAGAGAATGATAGTGGGGACAGAAACGGGTGTCTTGTTTCTGGCGGCGAGCTGGCAGAAACGTTAGTACACCAGGCGAAATGCTTAGCAGTATTTCATCTGCTGCTACGTTCTGAGTTCAAATTCCGCCGAGATCGACTTTTCCTTTTGGGGTCAATAAATTAAGTACCACTTACGCATGTAATCGACTTAATCCCTTTGTCTTGTCCTTGTTTGTCCTCTCTATGTTTAGCCCCTTGTGGGAAATAAAGAAATAAGAATTTACCATATATTCAGCCATGTATTCATTCTGTGGCATCTTTGGTGATAGTTCCAACTACGTGTGTACTACCTTTTGCACTTTAGTGATAAAACCACTGGAAACTACCACCTGTGTACATGCTACTACTTTGGTGATATTACCAGCTGTTTGTATCCTACCTTTTATGCTTTGATATAATAACTATTGGATATACCTGCTTAACAGCAGTTTTCTATTATTTTAAATCAGAGTAATTGGTGTAGGAGCACTCCATCGGTTACGACGACAAAGGTCCCAGCTGATACGATCAACGGAACAGCTTGCTCGGGAAATTAACGTGCAAGTGGCTGAGCATTCCACAGACACTTGTGCCCTTAACGTAGTTCGCAAGGAGATTCAGCGTGACACAGAGTGTGACAAGGCTGGCCCTTTTTTGAAATACAGGTACTACTCATTTTTGCCAGCTGAGTGGACTGGAGCAACATGAAATAAAGTGTTTTGCTCAAGGACACAACGCGTCGCCGGGAATCGAACTCACAACCTTACAATCACGAGCCGAACGCCCTAACCATTAAGCCACGCCGCCCTCACAAGTAATTGGTGTAAGATGTTATTAAAAGTTATTTATGCTAAGAGCATTAATTATCTTCTCTTTGTTATAGAGGAATCTCATTCTCTGTCTGTCCCCTCTCTGTCACTTTTCTCTGCTCTCTTTGTCTCCTCTCCTCTTGTTTTCTTTTGCACCCATCCTCTTGTGTAACAAACATATTTATAACCACACTCATTACTTCAGTGCTTTGTTATTAGATTGTTCTGCTGACATTTCCTTTTCAACACAGCTGATTGAAGTCATCTTGGATTTGCTTTCAATGAAAGCCTAGATTAAACACAATCTGATATTTCACCAACACTCTTTCACGTGTCTGCAACTTCTTATCAATTCTGGTATTTTGTGCATAGAAAAAACATTTTTAATTTTATTAAATACAACACCAAAAATTAGATATATATATAGACATATACAGATATAGATAGATATAGACATATATAGATATAGATAGATAGATATATATAGATAGATAGATATAGACATATATAGATATAGACATATATAGATATAGACATATATATAGATAGATAGATATAGACATATATAAATATACAAACACACACAAATATATATATGTACATATTCATATACACACATGCACAAATATATTATTCTTTTACAAGTATGTTGTTGACAGGGACTTCAAAGTTTCAGCCAGCTGAACCATCTCGTACTCTACAAAAGTATAGTGTAACCCATCAGATGAATGTAAAATTGTTTTTATTATAACTGAACATAACAACAAACGTTAATGTATGTATGTGTTTGTGCTGTTGTAGGGCCGTGAGTTAGCACAGTAGGGTAGAGCAACAGATCTCGTGCTTTGTGATATTTAGTTACGTCCCTTCACGTTGAGAGTTCAAACCCCCATCGAGCTTGGCTTTGCCTTTCATCCTCTCAGCGTCGATGTGATGCCAGTCAAGCGCTGGTGGGCTGGAGGAGCAGGAGGAGGAGGAATCAATGTGCCTCCACCCCGCAGCCCCTAGATTTGTGGCAGTGTTTCCATCTATGTTAGAAATAAATATATGACATATATCTTAAAAATTTTTTTTATGGTGACGTTAAGGATGTGCAAATAAAGCTCCTATTTCAATGAATCGATGACAATGATCAACCGGATGGCCATGGGATAATTTGGACTATCTCGTACTCATCCCAAGGATATGGACCCTGATGTTGAAGTCATGTGATTTGTGAAAACATGCATAGTGATGTATTAAATATTTACAAATTCCATCCTAGAATTATTATTTATATATATATATATAAGCACACATACATATGTGTGTGTGTGAATATATATATATATATATATACTTTATTTAAAGCAGCAGAAAATTCAACAAAACCTGTCTGAAAAACGGGAACGTGAAACTCAGAGTAACAGGTTTTGTTGAATTTTCTGCTGCTTTAAATAAAGCATATTACTCTACCACTGGTATTTGAGTACTCTTTTTTCCACCTTGTTTCACATTTATGTGTTTACTCCAGTATACTTATATATATATATATGAGAGAAATGATGCAAATAAACTGATAAAACTCCTTGGGTTTGATATACAGAATATACATATATATATTTTGTATGTCAAATCCATGGAGTTTTATTTTTTTATTTGAATTAATGTCTCCATTGGATTTTCCTTATAGCCACTCTTTACCTAGCTGACTTGGTCCTCAGTAAAGATTTCGGTGTGTAAGTTCAAATCTTTTGAGCGCTATTGAGTATTTCTGTATTGATATTCTCTCAATCTCATCCGTTAACTTTCTCTCTTTTTACTTTTATATATATATATATGCGTGTGTAATTTGTATGTGTATATATACATATATATATATATGTGTGTGCATATGTATACACACACATATGTATGTTTTATTTTATGATATACTTTCAAAATTGCTTTTCGCATTATTTCATATAATTTCCCCTTTTTTTTCTTTACATACTGTTGATAATTGCATGTGACCACCACCACCACAATCCTTTTATTTATTTTTTCTCCTTTCTCTTTAACAGGATCATTTTGCTTTATCAATTATACTCTCTAAATTGCATGGCTTCCCCCCACCTTCCCATTCTTAATGTTTTTTTTTTCTTTCTTTTTTTTATTCTTCTCACTTTGGCAAATAAATTTTCAGAATTATGGGGGGGGGGGGGCAGACAAGAAATCTGACATGAAAAACAAAAAAAAACTGTGTAATTGAAAATGAGGAAAGAAAGGGAGTTCGTTTGTTATTGTTGTTGTTTTTGCTGTTGTTGTTGTTAATATTATTGTTGTTGTTGTTGTCAGAAGTAAGATTCTAATAAATTAGTTTCCTCTCGACTATGGAGAAGACGTAAATAAGCATCAGCTGGATCTGAGTGGATAAAGCAAAAAAAATAAATTTAGTGATGACCTTCGTGCCTTAACTGATGAAAATGTCAACTGAAAGAAAATTGGAACATTATTGCATTTAATTATTATTTGTAATTATTTATTATAATTATTATTATTTATTAATAGGCAGTGAGCTGGCAGAAACATTAGCACACCAGGCAAAATGCTTAGCGTTATTTCGTCTGTCTTCGCGTTCTGAGTTCAAATTCCGCTGAGGTCAACTTTGCCTTTCATCCTTTTGGGGGGGCAGGGTCGATAAAATAAGTACCAGTTGGAAACTGATGTCAATGTAATCAACTGACCCCTCTCCTCCCCCCACTCCTGACCTTGCTGGTCTTCTGCCAAAATATGAAATCATCATCATCATTATTATTATTAATAAGGTGGCAAACTGGCAGAATAGTTAGCACATTGGACAAAGTGCTTAGCAGCATTTCTTCTGGCTGTATGTTCTGAGGTCAGATTCCACTGAGGTCAAATTTAAATCCCTTTAAAACAGGAAGTTTGTTCCATCGTACCAGAAGCGGTAGTTTCAGGTGGGTTAGTATCAAAAGGGTTAAATTAGTTATGTTTTAATAAGCAACATACAGCCATTCAAAACATCTGGTTGCAATTGGTTTCTTTAATGACAAATGTTGCAAGCTAATTAATTCCAAATTAGCTAATTGCATTCCGTTAATTCCATTGTGATAGATATAAATGATTAGTTAATTGCATTATAATTAGTCATAATCAAATGATATACACTGCTTCTGTACCTCATTTAAATGTTTCCAAGCCAAGGACTCTCATTCAATCAGGCCATATGTATGTTTATTTTAGATATATTATATATATATATATATATATATATATATATAATGTGCCTGAGGTATTCTGCTGGGCAAGAATCTTTGAATCACAACAGAGTGAGGCAACATCTTTATACAAATGTACTCTAAAACATGATTTGAGTACTTTTTTTATTTGTTAAGCCAAAAATGTTAGTATCTACATTGTTTGGCCAGTAGAGTTTGAGAACCATCTGGTCATCTTGGATGAAGAATGATTGATGACTTACAAGTTGACTATGTTTAAGCGAAAAAGGGTCGCACACACCGTCAGCTGTCACCCTCACTCTCTCATTCATGACCATCTTCAATTCCAGTGGCAAGACCAGGTCAGGACAAGTGGGGATAGAGACAGATGCAGCGAACATCTTATTTGCCTCATGTTACTCCCTGCACTTCTCTTTATGTTCTGAGTTTGAATCCTGCCAAGTTTAATTTTTGCCTTTCACCCCTCCCTGGATCAGTAAAGTAGATTTTTCAAAGTTTTTTTTTTTTCTTGATTGCTTTTATGTTTCAATTCGAAGAAATAAAAGTAAAGGCCGCTTTCTTCTATCATAGTTCAACAATTTCTCATGGCACCAGCTGACAAAATGGAAAAAGTGTTGACCTGGAGGATAATGAGGGAGATGAGCTGGAACAGCCACTCTGACTCACTTGGTCACCCACTGCATCTGGAGACAGAAGCAGCAGATGAGCAGGATGTCTTGCCTGCTTCACCTTGCTTTCTGCTCTCCACAATGTGTTGCTGCAGCTGCCTTCCTCTCCCTTCAACCATGAAGGTTTCTCCTGCAGAGTCTGTCAGAAGACTCTATCTATATGTGTGTGTGTGTGTGTGTGTATGTATATATGTATCTACCATAGATTTATTGAATAAAAACAAGTCCCTGTTAGTTTCCTTTATAAGCTTTTTTTTTTTTTTTTTGCAGCGTGGAAGGTGTTTATAAGCCATTTAAGAAACACACAAAATTCGTTATAGATTCACTTCAAAATTTAAATTTAATTTGTCAAAATATTTTCGTCGCTTTGAGACTGCGACCTAAATTGAAATTTAGCTCTTTTGACTCTGGGATAAAATGATTTTATATTTAATTGTATTAACCAAAAAACACAGATGGAACCACCATTATTGCTTTGCCTCTCACTATGGTTTTACTTATATTTAGTATAAATTGTTATGTTTATTAGTTTGTTCAATTATCTTTGAATACTGTGTTGTTAAGAAAATTTAACTGTGTGCCTAATTAGATCCGACAATCTGTTATATGCTTGTTAATTAATCTCAACAGTTGAAATAAGCTTCTATTAATCTTTATAACTAGTTTATGTGTGTGTGTGTGTGATATATATATATATATATATATATATAATATATATATATATATAATGTGCCTGAGGTATTCTGCTGGGCAAGAATCTTTGAATCACAACAGAGTGAGGCAACATCTTTATACAAATGTACTCTAAAACATGATTTGAGTACTTTTTTTATTTGTTAAGCCAAAAATGTTTGTATCTACATTGTTTGGCCAGTAGAGTTTGAGAACCATCTGGTCATCTTGGATGAAGAATGATTGATGACTTACAAGTTGACTATGTTTAAGCGAAAAAGGGTCGCACACACCGTCAGCTGTCACCCTCACTCTCTCATTCATGACCATCTTCAATTCCAGTGGCAAGACCAGGTCAGGACAAGTGGGGATAGAGACAGATGCAGCGAACATCTTATTTGCCTCATGTTACTCCCTGCACTTCTCTTTATGTTCTGAGTTTGAATCCTGCCAAGTTTAATTTTTGCCTTTCACCCCTCCCTGGATCAGTAAAGTAGATTTTTCAAAGTTTTTTTTTTTCTTGATTGCTTTTTTGTTTCAATTCGAAGAAATAAAAGTAAAGGCCGCTTTCTTCTATCATAGTTCAACAATTTCTCATGGCACCAGCTGACAAAATGGAAAAGGTGTTGACCTGGAGGATAATGAGGGAGATGAG
>NC_043021.1:9667999-9712999 GCF_006345805.1 Octopus sinensis
TGCTTGACAATGTGGATTTGGTAGATGGAAACTGAAAGAAGCCCATCATATGTGTATGTATATATAATATATATATATATATATATATATATGTATGTGTGTGTTTGTCCCTCACCACTGCTTGATAATTGGTGTTGATGTGTTTACATCCCTCTAACTCAGCAGTTCGGCAAAAGAGTCTAATGGAGTAAGTACCTGGCTTAACAAAAAAAATAAGTCCTGGGGGGTCAATTCATTTGACTGAAAGTTCTTCAATATGGTGCCGCAGTTTGAAGCTAGTAAAAGATATTTATATGAACTAGTGTGTGTGTGCATGCATCTATGTTATATTTATATGGATATAAATGTATTTGGTTTACTGCAATTTGGATGTATGCAATTATTGTATCAGGACAATTACCCCCCTTGGTTAATTAATCTCTCTCCAATATATTAAGTTTTAAACCCTCATCTGTTGTTCCTCAGGGGTTATTGTCCATGAGGTGAGGGGAGTAAATGTCCTAGACTTGCACGTATATCTACGTCAACTGTAGCCGCAAACTGCCAGTTGTTGAAGACCTCTGTGAACGAAGGGAGGTCACTCTAATTTCGTTACACATCTGTCCTGAAGTTCTTATTGAAGAGAGAAGATTAATTAAGACTAAAATCTGTGAAAGAAATCTATTTTCCAGAGGTCGGGTTTCTATTGTTATATCTATAATGTTTATCAGTAAATACTTATTGATTTAGCAATGGAATGGGGTCCCTGCTTACTGTTATTAAATCAATTAGACATAGAATAACTATTTTAACTGTTTTACTGCAGAAAGCAATTTTATATACCAATCTATCTTTTCCTGAGGAATGTCATGTTTGAAACTATTTTATTGTTGAGGTATGTCATGTTTATTGAGACAATGTGACTTGTAGAAAATACTTTTCTTTTTTTTCTGGTAAATATTTTGTCATAGTTTCTGGAATAATCATGAAATTTAATTTCGCAATAAAAGAGTTAAAAGAATATAGAATAATTAAAAATTAACATGTAAATAAAAGTAAAAAGGAAAATAAATATAGGCGTAGGAGTGGCTGTGTGGTAAGTAGCTTGCTTACTAACCACATGGTTCCGGGTTCAGTCCCACTGCGTGGTACCTTGGGCAAGTGTCTTCTACTATAGCCTCGGGCCAACCAAAGCCTTGTGAGTGGATTTGGTAGACGGAAACTGAAAGAAGCCCGTCATATGTATATATATATGTGTCTGTGTTTGTCCCCCCCAACATCGCTTGACAACCGATGCTGGTGTGTTTACATCCCCATAACTTAGCAGTTTGGAAAAAGAGACCAATAGAATAAGTACTAGGCTTGCAAAGAATAAGTCCTGGGGTCGATTTGCTCGATATGATGCAATAAAGGCGGTGCTCCAGCATGGCCACAGTCAAATGACTGAAGCAAGTAAAAGAGTAGTGTTGGGAAATTGTGTTACTCCTCCTAGAATGTCATTCACGAAGGAATATCCACTTGTTAATTGAAATATAATATTTTAGATAGACACTTGTATTTTTTTTTTTGTACTAACTACTCTATTTTTCTTGTTGCTTATACTGCTTTAATTCCCAGTTTGAACAGGTATAAATACAGATATAAATATATTAGATGTATATAAAATGTAAATGAATAACTGTTTCTTTTTCTTTTTTTTTTTATTTTGAATCTTGTGATAAACTGCTTGGTAAATACTCAGGCTGCATTTCTGTTTTTACATGTATATGTGTATATATGTATGTATGTGTGCATGTATATGTATATATATATATATATATAATATTGTTTGTACAGTTAGATGTACAACTGCTGCTAGTGAGTTAAGAGCTCCATTGTAGAGCATTGTCGTCCACTCTACAAGTACAGTGGTGTGGTCAATACTGTACTTAAGTAGTACTGCTGGTTAGAATATACACACCAAAATGTAAGAGAAATTATAGTAAACACAAGTCTGTATCATTCGTTCCCTACGTGTGTTTCGTGTTTCACTATTGTTGTTTATACCCATCCTTTACATTGGATGTTCAAAACTGCAATAGGATGCTGAGCCACAAGAAACTCTTCGTTGCATCATATTACAATGAGGCATTTTATCTGAGTAACATAATGCAATAGAATGTTCTGCTGATGATCCGTTGCCGTTCAGTATCCAATCGCTCTTTGAACATCCAATGCGGAGGTTGCAAATAACGATAATGGGGAAATATGTATAAAAACGTGAAGGCGGCGAGCTGGCAGAATCGTTAGCACGCCGGGCGAAATGCTTAGCGGTATTTCGTCTGTTGCTACGTTCTGAGTTCAAATTCCGTCGAGGTCGACTTTACCTTTCATCCTTTTGGGGTCGATATAATTGACTTAATCCCTTTGTCTGTCCTTGTTTGTCCCCTCTGTGTATAGCCCCTTGTGGGCAGTAAAGAAATTAATATATATAAAAACAAATAATACAAACTTGTGTTAATCATTTCTCATATATATATATATAAATTTATGTATATAAATATATATATATAATATGTGTGTGTATGTGTGCACACATACACAATTATATCCCATGTATTTGTTGAAGTTTTCATTTGAAAAGAGAGTTTTACAACTGAATAAACCTCTGAACTCTAATAATAATAATGATAATATAATCTGTACATAGTAGGAAACATGTATCATGTATCATATTGTTTATACTATTTGTTTGTTTTCTTGTTTTGTTGGAGTTTTTTTTTATGTAATAGCATAATATTGTGTTGTAATAAAGTAGACTGCTATTGATTTGTATTGTCTGTTGTTTTGTTCTGGAAAAGACATTGTTTAATAAGTGTAGGCATAGAAGACGGCGAGCTGGCAGAAATGTTACTAATCATTGCTTTGAATGCACACCGATTACTGTAATCGGTGTGCATATCAGGCCAAAATACTCTGCATCTTTTATATTCAAACTGGTCAGATCCAGCATTTTACACCTAGAGTAATCGGTGTGCATTCAAAGCAATGATTAGTAATTTTACGAAACCGGTATGCTTTTGAATCTCTTTAACAATTCACACTAATGACTTTTATTCCTACCTTAGTTCATCTAATTGTATATATCTATCGTTACTTTTCATAAAAAGCCTTTACTTTTTTGATTTCAAATGTGCATTTTCACTTACTTTCCCCCTATATATATATCATCATCATCATCATCATCATTTAGCGTCCGCTTTCCATGCTAGCATGGGTTGGACGGGTCAACTGGGGTCTGTGAAGCTGGAAGGCTTCGTCAGGCCCAGTCAGATCTGGCAGTGTTTCTACAGCTGGATGCCCTTCCTAACGCCAACCACTCCACGAGTGTAGTGGGTGTTTTTTACGTGCCACCTGCACAGGTGCCAGACAGAGCTGGCGAACGGCCACGAACGGATGGTGCTTTTACGTGTCACCGGCACGATATATATATAAACAACTTATAAATAAGGGCAAATGAAAAAATTTCTAATGCCAAATATGCTGAAATTTGACAAATTGTCCATAACCATATAATTAATAATATATAAATATATACACAACCACCTCTGGTTCTGTGATACAAAGCATCACATTTTAAAATGTTCATATTTAATCTTTAGCATTAAAACCAGCGATATCAGGCCAAAATACTCTGCATCTTTTATATTCAAACTGGCCAGATCCAGCATTTTACACCCACTCTACAATGTCATTCTAAAAATAAACATTCACAGCATTGAAATTTTGAAGCCACAAGACAATGCTTGGTTAATTCAAGACAATGTGAAAAATAAGCATTGTGTTTGATGAAGTAATCTGAATGTTAAAGGATTAAGTTTTATGTTACAATATTTCGATTGAAATACACTGACTTGATTTCACTTAATTTTGGAAATAATGGAGGATTTAGTAAAATAATGGGGCAAAATGAATGTTAAAAAAAAAAAATGGAAATGAATTCAGTACAAATCACAGAGAATTTGAATAACACATTTATTCAGAGCTGGAATTCTTAAAGCATCTCTCCACAATCTTGGAGAATTTAGCTTAATTAACAGAAGGAAAATTCTTCACATTTAAAGAGAAATGCAATTTTTTCCTTCTAAAGTGGAACAGAAGATTTTACTCATCAGTTTAAAAAAAAAAAAAATTTCAATTTGGTTGGAAAGTCTGAATTTCTTTCAGTTCATTATAAAATAAGATTAAAAAAAAAAATATTTGCTTAATTACCAAATATTGAATATTTGGTAATTAATTATGTATTCGCTGTTATGATCCAATAACAACCATTCTTTAATGGTTCCATAGCAGGAAACAGACTATGTCAAGCAATTCTCACCAATACGCCATGTTCTTCAGTAAGCTGTTCTCCTCAAAGACAGGCAATCCAACAGGTGGTGCTGGTAGCCGCTGTGCTAAGACCAAAAGAGTATGTTTGCTGCCATAGCAATACAACACACAGCTATGTATGGACTTTTCCTTTCACCTACAATAACAAGAACAACAACAATAATTATAATAATAATAAACCTTTCTATTATAGGCACAAGGCATGAAATTTCGGTGGGGTTGGGTGGCTAGTCGATTGCAATTAACCCCAGTGCTTGACTGGTACTTATTCTATCGACCCCGAAAGGATGAAAGATAAAGTCAACCTTGGCAGAATTTGAACTCAGAACTTAGCAACGGCCAAAATACTGCTAAGCATTTCATCCAGCACGCTAACAATTCTGCCAGCTCACTGCCTTAATAATAATAATAATAATAATAATAATAATACTTTCTAACCACAAGGCCTGAAATTTCAGGGGAGGGTGGGGGAGGGTACTCGATTGCATCGACCCCAGTATTCAACTGGTATTTATCTTATCAACCCCAAAAGGATGAAAGGTAAAGCCAACCTCAGCAGAATTTGAACTCATCATCATCATCATCATCATTTAGCATGGGTTGGACGAGTTGACTGAGAACTGGCGAACTAGATAGCTGCACCAGGCTCCAATCTGATCTGGCAGAGTTTCTACAGCTGGATGCCCTTCCTAACGCCAACCACTCCGAGAGTGTAGTGGGTGCTTTTTACGTGCCATCGACTTATCCCTACCCCAAACTTGCGGGCCATATGCCAAACTTTAAACCAATATATCAAAGTGGTGAGCTGACAGAATCATTAGCATGCTGGGGAAAATACTTAGTGGCTTTTCACCCATCTTTCCGAGTTCAAATTCGAGATCAATAAAATAAGAACCAGTTGAGCATTAGAGCTGATCTTATTTACTTATCCCTTCCCCTAAACTTGCTGGCCTTGTGCCAAAATTCGAAATCAATACTACTACAACATAAATTGATCAATTACTAAGAATTTATAAATTTCAAGAGAACATGAAATAATTTTTTTTTTGGAACAGTGGATCTCCAAGCAGATGATAAAGCTATAAATTACAGTATGTAAATGTTAAGTTAAAAAACCCTTTGGTTAGAAAAGATTGAAGGCTGCCTATTGGATTAGAACTTACGTCTGTAAAGATGACAGGGGCTCTACCATCGGACCAAAGCAATCCTTTGAATTTCTCTGTTCATTTTAGAGTTTTATACTTACCAATAAAATTTTTTAAATGGTGGTTCTGAAGAAAGAACATGGATGTCCTCAAAGGTTCATCAACTCGGTCAGATCCCTACATGAAGGAAAGCAGGCACTTGTAGCACAAAATAACAATGCCTCAAGCAAGTTTGTGGTGACAAATGGAGTTAAACAAGGTGGGATGCTTGCTTCAGCACTGTTCTCTCTCTACCTTGCAGCAGTGTCGGAATTTGCTTTGAGGGAGTTGTAGAGGGGATCTACATCCAGACACAGCATGATGCTGATCTGTACAATGCAGTACAGTATTCTTACCAATGACAGAACTCCTGTCATCTTTACAGGAGATGTGGGTTCAAAGCCCATGAGGATCCTTTGATTTTTTCTGTCCAAAGGGCTGTTTTTAAACCCACTATTTACACCCTTTTGTTTATAGTTTCAAAGTTGACTAATTAACACCACAAAACAGCAGAAATTTTGACTTACCTATCCGAGCACATTTCCAGAAAGTACCTAGGAAACTGGAAATTGAAAATAATAAAAAAAAAGAGCATTATTAAAGCATCTCCATGATATTACTGTTATAGGGGAGGAAAATTATACAGTAGGCTATTACCACATAAGAATGAATAAATTTCTAGTACCCTTAACAGGCGAGCTGGCAGAATTGTTAACATGCTGGGTAAAATGCTTAGCAGCATTTCGTCTGTCTTTACATTTTGAGTTCAAATTCCACCAAGGTTGACTTTGCCTTTCATCCTTTCGGGGTTGATAAAATAAGTACCAGTTGAGGACTGGGGTCGATGTAATCAGCTTACCTCCTCCTCTGAAATTGCTGGCCTTGCACCAAAATTTGAAGCCAATTTCTTGTAGTTCTGAAGAACTTGCCCTCAGCCCTACAGTTTTCTAAAACAGTGGATCTTAATATGGATAACAGAGTCTTCTTGGGACCGTTGTAAGCTCAAAAAGGATGGCAAACATCAAGAGGGTGCTACAGGGGACACTGAGTGTTAGAGGAGGCATTATTCTCCAAACAAATAAAATATTTAAACCAGGTCTAATACTTATATTTTAAACATATTTTCAAGAAACAAAAATCTTTATTAGTATTAAAAAATAAATTGGCAATCCGTTGATTATGACATACATATATATATATATATATATACATACATATACATACATATATACATATACATATACATACATATATATATATATATACATACATATATATATACATATATACATAAATACATATACATACATATATATATACATACATATAAATATACATATATACATATACATCATCATCATCATCGTTTAGCATCTGCTTTCCATGCTGGCATGGGTTGGACGGTGCAACTGGGGTCTAGAAAGCCAGGAGGCTGCACCAGGCTCCAGTCTGATCTGGCAATGTTTCTATGGCTGGATGCCCTTCCTAACGCCAACCACTCCATGAGTGTAGTGGGTGCTTTTTACGTGCCACCTGCACAGGTGCCAGACAAGTCTGGCAAACAGCCATGGTTGGATGGTGCTTTTTACATGCCACTGGCACGGAAGCCAGTCAGACATATATATATATATATATATATATATATATACTCTTTACTCTTTTACTTGTTTCAGTCATTTGACTGCGGCCATGCTGGAGCACCGCCTTTAGTCGAGCGACTCGACCCCGGGACTTATTCTTTTTTTGTAAGCCCAGTACTTATGCTATCGGTCTCTTTTGCCGAACCGCTAAGTAACGGGGACATAAACACACCAGCATCGGTTGTCAAGCAATGCTAGGGGGACAAACACAGACACACAAACAAACACACATACATATATATACACATATATACGACAGGCTTCTTTCAGTTTCCGTCTACCAAATCCACTCACAAGGCATTGGTCGGCCCGTGGCTATAGCAGAAGACACTTGCCCAAGATGCCACGCAGTGGGACTGAACCCGGAACCATGTGGTTGGTTAGCAAGCTACTTACCACACAGCCACTCCTGCGCCTATATATATATATATATATATATATATATATATATATATATACATACATATATATATACATACATACGTACATACATGCATATATATATATATACATTAGTAAAAGAGACTGATCTAGCTAGTTTGGACATAAAGCAGGTAAAATATTTGGGCTGGATATGGCCAGTCTAAATGCTAAAAGCTTAAAATTGTGACAACTCAAAACAAATATACAATTAACAAGTCCAAGAGCAAACGAAGGATTAAAATAAAATGATTTCAATAGTACATACCCTTGTTTATTTTTGTCCAGGAGGGCAGGGAAAAATGCTCGTAGATATGTACAGGTACAGATCACCAACAACACTACTGTCAACAAACTTTGGAAGTTGAACAAAGCAGACTGGAAGAAGAACAAAAATAATGCATTAGTAACAATGAAGCTGGTAATGTCAAGGATAACACAAGATGAGGAGGCATTCAGAGAAACTGATGGAAACATAACCAAGTTTAGGCGCAGGAGTGGTTGTGTGGTAAGTAGCTTGCTTACCAACCACATGGTTCCGGGTTCAGTCCCGCTGAGTGGCACCTTGGGCAAGTGTCTTCTACTATAGCCTCGGGCCGACCAAAGCCTTGTGAGTGGATTTGGTAGACGGAAACTGAAAGAAGCCCGTCCTATATATGTATATATATGTGTGTCTGTGTTTGTACTCCTAGTATTGCTTGACAACCGATGCTGGTGTGTCTATGTCCCCGTCACTTAGCGGTTCGGCAAAAGAGACCGATAGAATAAGTACTGGGCTTACAAAGAATAAGTCCCGGGTTCGAGTTGCTCGATTAAAGGTGGTGCTCCAGCATGGCCGCAGTCAAATGACTGAAACAAGTAAAAGAGTAAGTAAAACCCCCCCAGCTGGCAACCAGTAGGGTGGAGGCTGTCCTCTCAACCAATATACTGCTGTGGGTGCTGCTGGATAACAGACTCTGGTGATGATGTTATTATTTGTTGGCTAGTGGAGCAGCAATGGCCCATTGGTTAGGGCAGTGGACTCGCGGTCATAGGATCGCAGTTTCGATTCCCAGACCGGGCGTTGTGAGTGTTTATTGAGTGAAAACACCTAAAGCTCCACGAGGCTCCGGCAGGGGATGGTGGTGATCCCTGCTGTACTCTTTCACCACAACCTTCTCTCACTCTTACTTCCTGTTTCTGTTGTACCTGTATTTCAAAGGGCCGGCCTTGTCACTCTCTGTGTCACGCTGAATATCCGCGAGAATTACGTTAAGGGTACACGTGTCTGTGGAGTGCTCAACCACTTACACGTTAATTTCACGAGCAGGCTGTTCCGTTGATTCGGATCAACCGGAACCCTCATCGTCGTAACCGACGGAGTGCTTCCATCCATTTGTTGGCTATGTGGTCAAGAAACTTGCTTCCTAATCCCTTGGTTCCAGGTTCAGTCCCACTGCATGGTACCTTGGGTAGAGCAAGTGTCATCCACTATAGTCTCGGGCCAATATTTCCAATGTCCTGTGAAAACATGTCCAGCCATGGGGAAATATTATCTGTGTAGCACCTTGGGTGTCCTCTACTATATAGCCTTAAGTTGACCAAGGCCTTCTGAATGGATTTGGTAGGCAGAAACTGATGTACTAGAGGATACTTACCCAAGGTGCCATACAATGGGACTGAACTCGGAATCATATGGTTCGGAAGCAGACTTCTTAACACACAGCCATACCTGCACCAGTTTGTTTTATTTTTTGTAACGAAAGGGATTCAGACTTAACCCTGTGGTTCAGAAGTTTGCTTCTCAACTACTAGATCGACTCCACTACATGGCACCTTGAGCAAGTATCTTCTACTATCATCACTTCCTTGTGTAGACGGAAACTGCGCGAATCGGTTACACAACAGGAAGAAATGCTGATAATCGGTGCGTCAAACAAAAAATGCTTTCCTCTTTTCTCTCGCCATCAGAAATGTAGTGTAATAATTAGTGATTGTCCTGTTGGGTACAGTTAACCAACAAACGACGCTATTGTTCACAATATGCTTGATGTATAATATAAAATGTAATGTACGATATGTTAGCCTTTGAACCCTGGTTGCGTTAGACAACCGAGTGTACGTCAAGCCATGTAAGGTAAAGTTTAACGAACAAGAAGCAGTGTCGTTTACAAGGTTTCGTGTATTTATAAAAGTTGGCAAATTTAGAGAGAAATTTTTCCTTCTACTTTCTCTCTCTCCGATGAAATGTTTCTCTCAAAACGTCAGCAAACTCAGCCATTATTTCAAATCACACACACACACATACATATATATATATAGTCACTTATTGTCTTTTAAATAATAACCGGTTGATATTATCTGTGAGTACAAGAGGATTCCGCTTTCTACGGGAATTAATATTTCTTTATAAATTTAGATATTAAAGTCGAACTGCAGAATGTGTCGATAAAATTGACACACACACTCTTATACATACAGACGCATACATACACACACTATAGTATCCTGAGGCACTCGCAGCCTCCTCGAAATCGAAACCAAATTCCAAGAATTCGGAAATAAAGCAACGATGCAAAATTTAGTTTAATAAGCGACCCTCGGTTGCGAAATTAGGTTTACTTTCAAAATTGATGCCAGTAGCTATTTGAAAGCACCGTGAAAAGTAATGTTATACTTCTCACAAGGGCCGGCTCGGCAGCATTGTAGATCCTTATTGATCATCACTGGGCCCTGTAGGATTTCTTTAGTGACAGCAAGCCACAGCATACATAGATCAGAACTGCAACACCACCTTCTCAAATTCGACTCCCCCCTCCTGCATCTGTCCAGTGGGTACATACCTTAAGACAGCTGTGGTTATCTCACAGAACGAAAAACCTTGCTAAAAGTGTTAATATTAATTCGCTTCTCCTAGCGACAACACACAAAAAGAACTTTTGGTGAGATATGATTGCGAACTGGATTCTGCTGACGCAAACTATCGTTAATTTCTTCAGACTCCAGTGCTCTATAGTCCTACATGTAACAGGGAACGGCTCTTTCCGTTTTGAGTTCGAATCCCACCGAGACCAACTTTGCGTTTCAATTCACCCCGTCGATAAAATAACGGACTATTCAATCAGATTCTTTCTATTCAAACAACATAGCATTCTATTAAACAACATAGCATTCTATTGAACAGCAAATACTCGTTAAATATTTTTCATTTAATAATGTTATAACTTTACATCAAGGAGTGAAACGAACTGTTTCCTGTAATTCAGGCCGCCTCGTGATTCCTGCTGCAGACAAAATGGAAAAGGCGTTGCCCCAGATGGCGACGGGGATGCCCTGGAACAGCGACTGACTCACGGGGCTCGCACTTGCGGATAGAAATAGAGGATCGGTCAAGAACTAAGGACAATTGATATTCTAATAACGAATTCACTATGTAAAAAGAATCATAACAGAGAACAAATAATAATAATAATAATAATAATAATAATAATAATAATTGTGTACAGTGCTCAGGTGCACTACAACTCATCTAAAGTGTATATATAATCAGGTGTAGTTTCGGCGGATTTCGGAAAGCATGAGGGCCTTAAAGGATGCAGTGTCATGGCAAGAATGGCTTTCGTCAAACCTACTAACAGAAGGGATTTCAGAGCAGACGAAGGCTCCTTTGCATAGACATTCGACCTGTCCATGTGTTACAGTTCGTAAATGAAAGAAGGAAGAGAAAGATCCCTTAATTTATTTCTTAAACTGAATATTTGGCTTTTGCTTGGGTCTCACGTTGCAACCATCCAGGTATGTGTGCGTATATATACATACACACACATATTATATTGCTTATATTATATTATATTATAATTGCACACATATGCAGGGTAGAGGAAACAGGCTCACAGATCCACACCTTTTTAATAACGGTAATCTAGTTTGTTTTTTTTACCGGAATCCAAACAGCAAAAAAAAGTTTGATGAATTATTGCAGTAAATCAATGTTATTCGCTCAAGATCGATTCAAAATAGCCTATAGAAACTGTCATTAGCTTTGAGGGTGAGAGAGGAGCCAGAAAAATAAGACGAAGAAATATTAATATTTTTGTTAAAACAAATGACAACTGTTACACACGACGTTAATTGATGAAATTTCCAACTCTTTTAAGAAAAATGTTGATTTAAGAAATACAGCTCGATAAATTTACCGTTCTGTAAAGGGAGGAGGAAGGAAATATTTATAGATTCATATTGATCTCTACGTAGAAAAATGACAAATACACGAATATATTTTGATTTCTAATTCTAGGTGTTTATAAACAACGATATCAACACTCACCATTTTCGCCGACGTGTTGGCCCAGCCGAAGTCGGATGCGACGACGCCAGCGATTGGTCAGATTGGTTAACCAATCGATGCACATTTCTTCTGACAAGTTTCTGATGGATGGAGCAGTCATCAGTTGAAATTTGTATGAATCGTCAAAATTTGTAAATTATTCTGGGTGTTTAGTCCCAGATCATCCCCATTCTGATATACAATTAAAAGGCATTCCACCTTCTTTAGACTATGCAATCTAATACAAGTGTGCCTTTTCTCTGACTGTGCTTCTTCATAACTTTTTATAAAAGTGGCTACTTTTTAATATAATTTTCTACAAATGCTTTTCAGATGGTCTGGGTAAATAATGATTATATCGGAATTCAAAGTAGAAAAGAACAAACTGATTGGCGAGCACGCATACATGCTGGCACATATAATTCATACACACACACTCACACATATATATATATAAAGTTAAAGGCGGCGAGCTGGCAGACACGTTAGCACGCCGGTCGAAATGCTTAGCGGTATTTCGTCTGCCGTTACGTTCTTAGTTCAAATTCCGCCGAGGTCGACTTTGCCTTTCATCATTTCGGGGTCGATAAATTAAGTACCAGTTACGCCCTGGGGTCGATGTAGTCGACTTAATCCCTTTGTCTGTCCTTGTTTGTCCCCTCTGTGTTTAGCCCCTTGTGGGTAGTAAAGAAATATATATATATAAAGTTAAATAAGGCCGGTTTATGGGATTGCTTTAGGTTTCACGTCCATAAGGCGCTCAGCTTTACAGCGTATCGTCAGATGCCAAACCTATTGGCTTTGTCATGAACGACAAATGAGGGTTCAGTAAAATAAAACGTTAATCATGTACTATGGACACAAATGTGTCTCTCTTGAGGCTTGCTGGTGCCTTGCAAACCTTTTGGTAAATGGAACAAGTTGCGGACTCAGTTTGCTTGAGTGCTTGTGGATCATTTACTATGTGTTATTTTGAGTGGACGGCAGCGCCTGCTTTGCTTTTTGCCGCAAATTACAATGACAGGTGAAGTTTCCATTTAGGGGAGCAGAGTGCCTTCGTGCTTGCAGGAAGTTGGTCCTGATCTGAAGAGAAGCAGGTCCTGCGTTCTGATGCTTTGTTTTCCCATGAAATGTAGTGATGTATGTCAGTATGTATGTGTGCGCGCCCACTAATTTATTATTATTATTATTATTATTATTATTATTATTAAATTCAGATATAATCGTAATTCACATCATCTGAAAGGAATTTGTAGAAGATTTTATTAAGACTTATCTATTCTTCTCAAAGTTATGAGGAAACAAAGTCAGGAGACGGGGAGGGTGCATTTGCGAAGAAATATCACAAGATGTACTGTCGGGCGGAAGGTGCATCTGTGACGTGAGTAATAAACCTACAAACTTCAAAGTATTCCTATACGCAATACAATTTCAACCTAACTCAATCTTTGCTTTTAAATATGATTTATTAAATTAGAAAACAAATTACAAATATGAAACTGCATGAAGAGAATTATGGCGAAAATAAAGAACACACACATCTGGTGTTTAGGGTTAGGGTTAGGTTTAAGGTTACGCCGAAAACTGGTCTGCCTATTCTTTACCTCCGCCGAAAACTGGTCTGCCTATTCTTTACCTTCGCCGAGAATTATGATAAAGAAAATTTACTATCTTTCGTGTATGTACTAAGCTCACTGAATCCAGAATATACACTTCTAATAAATGGCAATCTGTAGCAAAGAGAGAAAATATATTTAGTTAATAGTTAAGAAAAGCAAGGGAGACAACTCCTGAATTTCAATTCATCAAACCTGACATGTATGTTGTGATAGATTCCCAGTGCGAGCTAGCGAGGCTAAACTGAGAGGACAGTAAAAGGCCTAATGGTTTGACAATTTTCCCGTTTGACCCGGTCATAAAACCAAAAAAAAAAAAAAAGTGGGATCTTTTCCTTTTGAACGGCAGTTTTCAACACAATTTCTAGTTAACTAAACACTTTTAAACTTAGAATGGTAGAATGTGTCAAAATAAAACATTTTTTTCTCTTGGCTTTCTTGAGAAAATTGTAATTTGTAAGTTTAACGTAGTTTAATTTTTCGAATTTTAACCAATCCTACTGAGCTAAAATCATTTGCTGCGTTAACTACGTTAAACTTACAAATTACAATTTTCTCAAGAAAGCCAAGAGAAAAAATGTTTTATTTTTACATATTCTACCAGTATACGAAGTTTAAAAGTGTTTAGCTAACTAGAAATTGTGTTGAAAACTGCCGTTCAAAAGGAAAAGATCCAAATAGTGTAATAGGTGTAAAACAAATTCCTCTAAACGAATATAATAAAAAAAGAAAATGCGCGCTCGCGAAAGTGGGGTGGGGGAGAGGCCTCGAAGCCTCGGAAAATTCACATCGTGAATTTCCGAAAGCGACTGAGGGTCTGACCCGGGCACAAAAACAACAAAATAAAGAGTGTAATGTGTGTAAAACAACTTTCTCAAAACAAATATGACCGAAAAAATCCGCGCTCGCGAAAGTGGGGTGGGGGAGAGGACTCGGAAAATTCACATCTTCAGTCCATGGCCTTTAAACTACAGTGCTTGACCCGGGTCGGAAAAAAAATTTTAAATAGTGTAATTGGTGTAAAACTACTTGTTATAAACGATTATCAAGAACATACACACACAAAGAGAAATGGTTGGTTCAAGGCAAGTGTGCATTGAACTGAATTTAAATAAGCAAGAAAGATATTATCAAAGAAAAGGCCCCACAAGTTTCCGTCTACCAAATCCCTTTGGTCGGCTCGATGATATAGCAGAAGACACTTATCCAAAGAGCACGCAGTGGGATTGAACCCGGAACTATGTGGTTGGGAAGCAAGCGTCTTACCACACAGCTATGCCTGCGCCTAAGCACAATGTTCTCTCTGGCAGAAACGTTAGCACGCCGGGCGAAATGCTTAGCGGTATTTCGTCTGCGTTACGTTGTGAGTTCAAATTCCGCCGAGGTCGACTTTGCCTTTCATCCTTTCGGGGTCGATAAATTAAGAACCAGTTACGCACTGGGGTCGATGTAATCGACTTAATACCTATGTCTGTCCCCTCTGTGTTTAGCCCCTTGTGGGTAATAAAGAAATAGGTATAAAACTTCTGATTACAACCAGGCATTAAGCCCACCAGTTCTCACAACGTATCTGTATTTTTTCTACAAGCATGGCGAATTCTTTCGTTCTTAGAGGTAGAAGTATACAGTTCAATATTTTGTTTTGTTATCAGATAAATTCGTTCACATTTTACTATCATTTATTTTTTAATCTTTATTATTTCGACGATGAGAAAGCAGCTGGTTCCATGGTGTAGTGGTTATCACATCTGCTTAACACGCAGAAGGTCGTGAGTTCGAAACTCGCTGGAACCTCAAAGGGCTACTTTTTTTTTGTATATGTAGTTGGTTGTGTGGTTAAGAAACTTCTTCCCAGCTATGATGCATCGAGTTCAGTCTCAACATTGGAAAGGAACGAATTTATTTCACGACCCAATGTGTGTGAGCGCGCGCGTGTTTGTACATAAATACACACACGCACATATTTAGTTATGGTATATTCTGTTAAGAACGCAGTAGGGTACAGTATAAAGCTCGTCCACCCTGTGCTCTCTAGTAGTAGTAGTAGTAGTATACGTACTTTCAGGTTTGCGTTTGGGCTTCTGTCGTGTGTGAATATATAGAGCTGGCAGAACCGTTAGCACGTCGGGCGAAATGCTTAGCGGTATTTCGTCTGCCGTTACGTTCTGGTTTCAAATTCCGCCGAGGTCGACTTTGCCTTTCATCCTTTCGTGGTCGATAAATTAAGTACCAGTTACGCACTGAGGTCGATGTAATCGACTTAATCCGTTTGTCTGTCCTTGTTTGTCCCCTCTCTGTGTTTAGCCCCTTGTGGGTAGTAAAGAAATAAATATATAACTGAAAAAATTGGAGTCAACAAGAAGGGGTACGGTTGGACATTTATTTTTTAATCACTACAATTGTTTCCACGCAACGTAGTTCTCCAGGTGTGCAGGTACTTGATTATGCAACCGTTTCCCTGCATCATGAGATCTAGTTGTGTTTACTCAGGCGATACGTAAATATTGTCTCCGTAAGTTCAAATTCTTGGCTTCAAGAACATCTCTGTCTGTCGTAGCCTGAATTTAGTAGGGTTTTCATTTTTCGATTATATATATATATATTTTGCAATTAAGGACAACTACTTAATAAGGAAAACTTAACAAGAAATTGTCAGGTAGATAGCGTAAAAACCTCATAAGAGAAAAAATTTCGAAAATAATTATTTCTTATTGAACATATTAATTTATATATAGAGGGCATAATTATACATACATGCCAGGAGGCATTATATATACATGCCAAACGCTAAGAGGGACAATCAGTCATTTCTACCAAAAATATTACTAATCCCACCGAATGCAATGTCTTACTTTGAAAAATTGCATTCGGTGGGATTAGTAATATTTTGGTAGAAATGACTGATTGTCCCTCTTAGCGTTTGGCATGTATATATATGCCTCCTGGCATGTATGTATAATTATGCCCTCTATATATAAAATATATATATATATATATATATATATATATATATATATATATATATATATATATATATACTTAATAAATAGGGTTCAGCAAAGATTTGCTTTACCACATACCGAAGTTTAGAAATAGCAGCAAAAAACGTTAGCTATTTCTTCTACTTTAAAAAGGGACTCCCAGAAAAACCAAAATACTTGAAAACAATCACACAGGCAGAGAGGAATATATATATATATATATATATATATATATATAATCATTTAACGTCCGTTTTCCATGGTTGCATAGGTTAGAGGATTCCACATCAGCCGGTGAGGCCAACGACTGCATTTAGCCCTAATGCCTACTTTAGAATCGTTTCTACGGCTGGCTGCCCTATCTAACGTCAACCACTTTACAGAATATACTGGGAGCTTTTTGAGTGGCACCAACACTGGTGAAGTTACCAAGTAGCTCGCAGATTAGACCCTTCGACTCAGGGCGTTGTGGTATTAAGAGAGATGGGTTTCTGCCAGATGATGAGAGGTTAAAGTGTAATAGAGGGACAGGAACAGGTGTCTTGCTGTAGAGGAGATACACGGCTACCCTAGTTAGAACAGTAAGATGGTAGTGAAAATGTGTCAAGGTGTTTCCTCATGGTACAAGGAAGATGAATATAAGAATAGTACAGCGAATTGAACAGGCTGAGTGGGAAGATATGTTCGCAGGAGCGTGAAAGTGAAAGAAACCCGTCGTATATATGTGTGTGTGTATATGTTTGTGTCTGTGTTTGTCATCATCACTTGACAACCGATGTTGGTGTGTTTACGTCCCCGTAACTTATCGGTTCGGCAAAAGAGACCGGTAGAATAAGTACTAGACTTACAAAGTATAAATTCTGGGATCGATTTGTTTGACTAAAAAAGCAGTGCTCCAGCATGGCCGCAGTCAACTGACTGAAACATATAAAAGAATTTTTAAAATATAAAGAGCCTTATGACAGCAAATTAAAAGAAAGTGTGTGAAAAGAAAATACTTTGAATATAAGCTAAAATATAGTTGTAAGGTAAACTATTTAATGTATGTGAAATTGAGGAATTAGAAAAAAATATATATCCTTCAATTCCATCATTTTAAGGGATTTAAAAAAATATTTTTAGTGACTTCGACCACAGCCACCGAAATCTGTACCCGTAAGTAAAGAAGTACCATAGCCCAGAGTATAAGTGGTCACTCGACCTACTAGAAATAGCAGTCAATTGTTTTTCCTCAAATCTCAAGTAATTGTTTGATATAAAAATGGAGAAGCTTCACAGATGATAGATCCGCTGGCTTATGGCTAGTCTGGGATTAAAACGACGACACAAACACACGTACTCACACTAAATATATCCCACATAAACAACCACATACACACACATATACACACTAAACGTAGCACACATAAACAAGCCAACACACACACACACATATATACACACTAAACGTAACGCACATAAACAACCACACACACACACATATACACACTAAACTTAACGCACACAAACAACCACGCACACACACATATACACACTAAACGTAGCACACATAAACAAGCCGACACACACACATATATACACACTAAACGTAACGCACATAAACAACCACACACATATACACACTAAACTTAACGCACACAAACAAGCCAACACATACATATGCACGCAGGTCTATCAGACACATCACGTGACCGCTCATATTTTCTCGTCTTCTTAGAGTGAAGAGCTCAGTCGTATTCATTGTCCGATCATTAAGCATGTCGGCCGGATCTATCGAGATCCCTCTCCGTGATACGGACGAGGTAAGACCCCTTTTTTTCTGTTATTGTTTTGTCAAAATACTTACTACCGTGTAATAGATATTTCCAACGAGACCTTTATACGCAGCATGTCGTCTTTTTTTCCCCCAAGACGAGTATCATTAACCACTTCCTTCCTAATTTGGCTCTTTTATTGGATGCGATGTTTCAAAACCCGACCAGTGAAGTGTGTTCGTCTCGTCTTTAAACCACATGGCCCATGTCTAGCTTCACAGACACGCATATCCTATATATGTTTACACATATGTAAATAAATACATCTATGGCAATATATGTGTATTTGGCCGTGTGTATTTATGCATAAAATAGTTTTGTATAGTTCGTAATTTGAGTTGTGTAGACGAAAATATTAAATTTTTTCCCGTTCACTTTCACTTGTAAATAATCTTGATAATATTTATTAAAATATATATATCAATTGCCCTTCATCTCACATCTACAACCTGGTTACTGACGCTATTATACACGTGTGTGAAATTGGATTCAGGAACGTACTTTCCGTGACCAGTTTGTTGTATGTATTGTTATCATTAAAACAGAATAATAAAGTAAAGCTAACATTGTATTGGCATTATATGTCATATAAATATTATTATATCGAAGGAATGCCCATTGTATTTAATGTCGATAATGAAATACGTATGCTTGACAAGTGAACTTAACTGAGATTGCGTGTCCCAACACACTTCACTTGCCAAACATGTACACTTATACTTAGATTGCACCAGCGTAAGTCTATTTTCTTTCAATTTCAACCAATATTCCTAATTATCTTTCATGTTTACTGTTGATTCCATGTTTAAAGATTGGAATTAACTTTCTACAACTCTTACATTTGTGTTTAAACTGGTGTAATAGTGCGCGCACGCTCACACATACACACCATAGAGTATTATATGGCGATTATTTATTTATTTATATGTGGTGTTTGTTTTCAAAATTCGCTTTTTTTGTTTGTTTTTGTTATCTATAATGGCGCTGTAAATGTAAACATTTTCCCCTTTTCCGTTTTCGTTTCAAATCCAGCCGAGGTCGATATTGTCTTTCGTTCTCCAAGAGAACCATAACTTAACTACCAATTGAAATTCATCGATATACTCCCACCCCACGTATAATTCTGTCCTTTTACCTATATAAGAAACCATTTAACAGGGTGGTGAATTGGCAGAACCGTTTACAGCGCCAAACAAAATGCTGTGCGGCACTTAGTCACCGCCCTTTACGTTGCGAGTTCAACTCCCGGCGCGGCCGACTCTGCCTTTCGTCTCACCGGGGTGATAGATAAAGTACCTATTTCTTTATTACCCACAAGGGGCTAAACATAGAGGGGACAGACAAGGACAGACATAGGTATTAAGTCGATTACATCGACCCCAGTGCGTAACTGGTACTTAATTTATCGACCCCGAAAGGATGAAAGGTAAAGTCGACCTCGGCGGAATTTGAACTCACAACGTAACGGCAGACGAAATACCGCTAAGCATTTCGCCCGACGTGTTTACGTTTCTGCCAGCTCGCCGCCTTAATAGATAAAGTACCACTCAAGTACTGGGATCGATTTAATCGATTGACACCAACCTCCCAAATTCCTGGTTTTATGCCCTTATATTAGAAACGATTGTTATTATTATTTAGAGGAGGGAAGGCCAGTAGATAAAGCTTATTTCCTCTAGATTATCAGAGAAAACTAGGTGAAATTAATGCGTTTAATGTTCAGTTTCAATTCTGACAAGTTGCTGGTCATGGGAGAAGGTTAACGTGAGGAAGGCGAAAGAGTTATAGAAAGGGGTGCGTGAGGTTTCCTGGTCATTTACACTTTAGAGCAGGGGTTCTCAACCATATCTTATCTATGGACCCCTTTTATTACTATTTTATTCTGAGCTATTCGATATTTAAAATTATAGAAACTCCGGCATTCTTTCGATATAACTCGACAAAATCAAAACATTTCACTTTGGGTATTTCCGTGGGTTGTGGAGTATAGATATAACCAATGCCAGCAATGTCTCATTTTTAAACTTGAAGAAAAAAAGGCCTTGCATAATTGTTCTTACCTGTTTCATGTGTGTGTATGTAAAATCCGCAAATTTCCAAGCAGAAAACAGAATCAAACTGTCATTTGCTTACACGGAAATACCCGAAGTGAACTGTTTTGATTTTGTCGAGTTATATCGAAAGAATGCTGAAACTCCTTTCAAAATTCCTATTTTGGTTTTCACATTAACTTAGACCCTATCTGTTTCTTGCAATACATACCAATGCATACATCTAAATCAAAATTTTTTTCAGGGGCCCTTAAAATACTATTGGGAATTCCCCCAAAAATCTTATATGGACCCTGGTTGAGAACCACTATTTTAGAGGGCGGTCTAGTCCTAATTCTAATCCTAAACGTAGCCTGGCTCAGATCATTTCACCACATAGACTATGGATACTACTGTATACCGTACACTAAAGTAGCACCAATTAGACATGTTTTCATGATTTGCGCTTGACATTATTACATGAATATTAAAAAATAGTTCACTATAAAAATAGAATTGTTCTGTTGTCATAGCTGATACCTTTCGTTTGCAATGTCTCTGTTTTCCAAGCATGAAATGAAATTTTAAAATTCTGGTTTTGCCTATCAAAAATTGAAATGAGAATCAATAACAGATCATTTCCAGAAATGTGGCTGGCACAAGTAAATCCAAAGAACCACCTTTAGCTGAAACAGGAGTATTATTACTAAGTGGTTGTAACACCTGCGAGAGGAAGTATGATAGCCCAGAGTTGCTGGAGATATTCGCCCCACAAACTGACCTGGTTGGAGGCCCCATAATAGGGTTTCTGGTCCTTGCATAACCCATACACTATAGGAGCATCATTGTTGAATACTTGGAAATTTTGTGCTCTGTTTTTTTGGGTTGGAGGAGTATGTTGCACCACATTCCCATGTGTGCATTGAGAAGTTTTTCAACTTTTTCATGTTCATGTGGTGCAACCTCTCTCATGCTACTGGTGTGATGTTGCATGGTCTGGACATAGTTCTGCGAGCTGTCTACTGACATTCTGCCACACTTGTTCGTAGGAAGGCACACTAATTCCTTGTCCCTAATTCGCTGTTTCAGTTTTTGTAGGCCACTGGCAACTATTGAGCTGAGTTGGTGGGTCACCCCTCATTATGTTTTCTAGTGGTTTTGTTATATTGGTCCGAAACGAGTCTAGAATGTCAGTAGATAGCCCACAGAGCTATGTCCAGACCGTGCAACAAAATATTGGTAGCATGAGAGAGGTTGCACCATAGGAACATGGAAAAGTAGAAAAATTTCTCAATGCACACATGGGAATGTGGTAACATACTCCAACCCAAAAAATGGACTGCACAAAATTTTCAAGAATTCGACAGTGATGTTCCTATGCTGTACGGATTACAGAAGGATCATAAACCCTATGTAGACCATGTTATGGGCCCCCCCAACTAGACTTGTTTGCAGCTATGAGTATTGATAATCCTTCTTATAATAATAATTTAATGTATATGCTATCCAGGGCTGGATTTAGACCTTCTGGGTACCCCTGGCCCTGTAAGTTTCGAGGGCCCCAACACCATCATCATAAACATTCAGTGTCTGTTTTCCATGCTGGCATGGGTTGGGCAGCTTGACAGGAACTGACAAAGCTAAGGGTTGCACCAGCTGGATGCCCTTCTTCATCCCAACTACTTTACAGAAGTATTGGGTGCTTTTTACATGACACCTTGGTTTCAGGATCTCAGTTTTGTTGTGCTGAGCAGGTCTTCTCGAGTACAGCATAGCTCAACATATCTTGGTCTCCTGTCGTCTCCTGCTATTTTACTAATTCAAGCATAATAAGGTGAACTCTATTTGATGTTAAAGATTTAAACGAGTAAATATAAAATTACCGATTTGATTGACGTAAATATATTTTTTTAATGTTTAACTCCAGGCTTCTTGAAGTTAAAGGTGCCACCCAAGCTTGGGGGCATCTGGGCCATGACCCATATTGGCCCATACATAAATCCAGCTCTGGTGCTGTCACACATTAACTGACACTCTGTTGGTTATGACTATGATAGTTGCAGTTGGTTTAATCGATGGAACAGCCTGCTTGTGAAATTAACATGCAAGTGGCTGTGTTTGTGTGTCATCCCCTCCCCCACAAAATCACCGCTTGACAACTGGTGTTGGTGTGTTTACATCCCTGTAACTTTGCAGTTTGGCAAACATGACAAATAGGATAAGTATTAGACTTAAAAAAATAAATCCTGGGGTGGATTTTTTTTTTTTTATACAAAGAATTTTTCAAGGCGATGCTCCAGCATGGCTGCAGTCAAATGACTGAAACAAATAAAAGAATATATGTGTGTGTTTGTGTGTGCCCCAGTCCTGACATCATAGGATAGTTATAAATGAGCATCACTGTCATACAAGTGATGTTCGTTTCCGTTCTCCATGAAAAGCATGTCTGACTGTGAGGAAATACTACCTTGATTGCTTGGAAACAGGTAAAGATTGGGGGACAGGAAGAACAACCAGCTGTAGAAAATCTCCCTCTGTAAATTTGGTCTGAATCCAGGCATACATGGAAGAGTGGACTTTAAATGATGATGATGATGTCAAGTCGTTGCACATGAACATCAACAATCTAAAAAATATCTACAAAGTACCAACAAGGGAGTCTTAACATAGTTGCTGTTCTCAGTAGAAATAGCAGCCAAATCTCCTTCAAATCACACTCTACTGTCTTGATATGTACATGTTGCATAATATAGTTCTAGATAGGCGTAGGAGTGGCTGTGTGGTAAGTAGCTTGCTTACCAACCACATGGTTCTGGGTTCAGTCCCACTGCGTGGCACCTTGGGCAAGTGTATTCTACTATAACCTCAGGCCGACCAAAGCCTTGTGAGTGGATTTGGTAGACGGAAACTGAAAGAAGCCTGTCGTATATATATATATGTTTGTGTATCTGTGTTTGCCCCCCAACATCGCTTGATAAACGATGCTGGTGTGTCTACATCCCCGTAACTTAGCAGTTTGGCAAAAGAGACCAATAGAATAAGTACTAGGCTTACAAAGAATAAGTCCTGGGGTCGATTTGCTTGACTAAAGGCAGTGCTCCAGCATGGCCTCAGTCAAATGACTGAAACAAGTAGAAGACTGAAGAGAAAGAGTATACGCCTTTCTTGAAAACAAGATGGGATGCTCATGTTTGGAATGTTTTTTGGTCGTAGCTCTGCTCAAAAAAAGGCTAACCTGGAGTTAAACACCAACATATACACATCCTGTAGGCAAACTCCATTGAAGCTACCAAGCTTCTTGGCATGTGGAACCAGGCCATGGAGGGTGTATGGGGAAGGATTACAGGTAAGTTCATCACAGGAGACTTCACTGCCATCAATTCACTGTGAGGAAAGTTCACCGCGAGGAAAGTTTTATTTATTCTTTTACTGTGAACTTATCTCTCTGAAATCTGTCCTTGTGGTGAATTGATGACGGTGAACTTACCAGACATGATCCACAAGACTGTGTACCTCAAGAGAATTCTGGCTTCTTGATACATGTATCCAGGTCCAGGGAAAAAGCTCTCAAGACTTTGTGCCTTGAGGAGGATGATCAACAAGAACACGACATGATGATGACATATTTTTCTCTGTTTTTTAGGTGATTGAGTTGGATCTTGACCAGTTGCCTGATGGTGAAGAAGTATTGAATATTCTTCGACAAGAAATTGCCCCATTAAACATTTGGGTCAATTTGGCTGTAAGTATATTGTTTAACCTTCTTGTTACTAACCCATCTGAGTATTTCATAATGCTGGCATAACTCCCTATTATCATTATTAATATTATCAGTAAAAATAATTACAAG
Source organism: Octopus sinensis (assembly GCF_006345805.1). NCBI lineage: Eukaryota > Metazoa > Mollusca > Cephalopoda > Octopoda > Octopodidae > Octopus > Octopus sinensis. Next base: position 9,692,191 of record NC_043021.1, read on the forward strand.
GGAGTTGGGAGTGGAAGAAACATTGAGAAGTTACTTTGTTGTATTTAGTTATGCAATTTTCCATAGCTGAGGCAAATGTTGAAATTAATAAACCAGTTAGACCTAATCCAATGCAGAAGAAAAGATAAATAAGCAAAATGCTTTATTTAACCCTTTCGTTACTATATTTCTGACCAAAATACACCCCTTATGTGTTTCAATTAATTTCTAACATAATCATAAATTTAGTCTGGTTTCATTAAACAACTATAACTTTTTTATTTATTAATATATTAATGTGATTTTTGGAAGATAATTTAATGAAATGTTCTCAACCAATTCTATACTATAATTTTGTCACAAAGTGACTCTAATTACAGGTAGATACAGATAAATTCAACAAAATATAAAATTATTGAAATTTTGTTCAAACATCGCTATAGAAAATGGGTTATTAGCTAATATTCAATTGGGTATACAACAAAATTTTACGATAGAATTTGTTATTCTGGGTAACTTTCTGATACCCATAATAATATTTATGGCAAAATAGTCTTAATTTCATTTAAGGTTGTGGGAAACCACAAACTATCCTTTCTTTCGCTTTGTTTACATTTAGCGTAACGGTTCATTTCCGCCGTAATGATTTCAAATAGGCTCATTCGAAAAAGTAAAAAGAAATAGTCTAAGGCTTTACTCTCCTGGGAAAGTCTGTGGCTTGGTCCAGTTTCTTCAGAAAAATCACCGAAAGAAACAGTTTTTAAATTTTCACTCCATTCAGGTGCCAATTCATTTTCTTTATCACTGTCGGAGCTCTCGGATTCACTGTTTTCACTTTCGGAAAATGAAACATCAGATTCATTATCAAATACCACGTGCTTTTTTTTTCAGTCATAGAGTTAGATTTATCAAGGTCTTCAGTAGAAAATCCTTCGAATTCTGACTCGCTGCTTGATATAATGAAATTCGTATCCATTTTTTGTCAGAATTACAAATTTTGAAAACACAATAGGAACAAATTTCGGAAAAAAATCTCCCAAAATTCACGGAATTAAAATTACGCTTTGATTCTTGTACAAAACTGTAGATGAACTGTTTACGAAGTATAATACGTGTTTTCACGAATGTACTAAAGAGATTTGCTCTGATATTTTCATTTAAATATGAATAGGTAAATACGGGCGGGTTTGGGCGGTTTGGTCACATTAACCAAAATTTTTTTCGGGTCGTTTGGTAATGAAAGGGTTAAGAGAAGGGAAACTAAACAAATGTCAAAGCCATTTGTTTTGGTAATTGGTAAGTGTTACGATTTGAAAACTTGTCAAAAACTCGTGTCCAATAAAGAGAAAAAGAAAATGAAAGCACACTGCATTATTCAAAAGCTTTGTTTTGCTTACTATAAACCTTTGGTATTGATTTTTTTCTTGTAGCTGGAATATTACAAACAAGGTTTTATCGAAGACTTTGTCAAGATACTTGAAGCTTCTCGTGCCGATGCCAGTTATGACTATCCAAATTATGAAAAAGACCAAATGCGAGCACTGGACACCCTTGCTGCATACTATGTGCAGCAGGCACATAAGGAGAAGAACAAAGAGAAAAAGAGGGACCTGTTCACTCAGGCCACTCTCTTGTACACCACTGCTGACAAAGTCATCATGTACGATCAGGTAAGTTTATTTATCGTAGTTGCCATTTAGTTTCAGGTAAGCTCTGATTTGGAGATAGATACATATAGCTTGACCAGATAGTTGGCTAAATGACTAGGTGCAACCCAAATATCTATTGTTACAAATATTCTGTCTGTGTATCTGTGACCCCTTGCTTTGACATTGCATGATAGATGTAAATGATTTGTCACTGTCATACAACTAGTGTCGTTTCCAGTATTCTGTGGGGACATGTCTGGTTGCAATGTTATATTGCTCGGAAACAGGCATGGGTTGATGACAGGAAGGACGTCCAGCCATAGAAAATCTGCCCCAAACTCCAACTGACCGATGTGTTATCTCGTAGCTTCATGATTTCAATAATGTGAGTGTTTATTTTTAGACTGACATTGTAGGGTAGGTGTGAGGGGTTGGATCTGATCAGTTTTAACATAAAACAGAATATTTAGGCTCCTGTGCTGGTGGTACATAAAAACTACCCACTACACTCCTTTACTGCTTGTCAATAAAGGGAAAAAGACATCAAGAACAAAAACCTAGTCCTTGCATACCTATTTCTTTATTACCCACAAGGGGCTAAACACAGAGGGGACAAACAAGGACAGACATAGGTATTAAGTCGATTACATCGACCCCGAAAGGATGAAAGGTAAAGTCGACCTCGGCAGAATTTGAACTCACAACGTAACGCAGACGAAATACCGCTAACGTTTCTGCCAGCTTGCCGCCTTGCATACCATTTTATTAGATGCTGTAGACTTGTTCCACCTATGTTAGCATGAAAAGAAGATAGAAGGCGCAGGAGTGGCTGTGTGGTTAGTAGCTTGTTTACCAACCACAGGGTTCCGGGTTCAGTCCCACTGCATGGCACCTTGGGCAAGTGTCTTCTACTATAGCCTCGGGCCGACCAAAGCCTTGTGAGTGGATTTGGTAGACGGAAACTGAAAGAAGCCCGTTGTATATATGTATATATATATATATATATATATATATATATATGTACGTGTATGTTTGTGTGTCTGTGTTTGTCCCCCTAGCATTGCTTGACAACCGATGCTGGTGTGTTTATGTCCCCGTCACTTAGCAGTTCGGCAAAAGAGACCGATAGAATAAGTACTGGGCTTACAAAGAATAAGTCCCGGGGTCGAGTTGCTCGATTAAAGGCGGTGCTCCAGCATGGCCGCAGTCAAATGACTGAAACAAGTAAAAGATAAAAGATAAGAAGTATAAAAAAAATATGAAAATAATTATTATGATGATGAGAAAGTATTTAGTATGACTGACTTGCTGTTGTTTTTCTTTAATTTTCCAGAACCATCTTTTGGGTCGAGCGTATTTCTGTTTGCTGGAAGGTGATAAGATGGAGCAGGCTGATGCTCAGTTTAACTTTGTACTTAACCAGGTGAGTGGTGTATCTGTGTATCTCTTTCCTTTTCCGCATTCTCATTCACTCTCATTTCATTTACTTGTGTTTCTGGTGGTGGTGGTGGTGATGGGGGCGATGAAAACCAGACCTCTAGGTTCACTTAACTCCATCAAGTTCAAACAAATGAAACAAGCACCTGAGATGATATCCTAAGAAATCGGAGGCATCCGGTTGATTGGCAAAGATTCATTCAGCACCACACTACAACCACTAACACCACATGCATGCACGTGCGCACGCACATGCACTCACACAAACACACTCTTCAACCACTACTTGTGGTTGTTGCAACATGGCTAGAATTACTTAAGTGGTATCACCTCATCAGGTTCAAATAAACAAAATGTTCTAGACCACATCCCAAAAAGTATGGACCATCTGGTTTATTTACTTACCAACATACAATCATTAACTGACGCGCATATGTAGAGATATTTTTGTCGCTATTTGTGAGTGAGGCAACAGACTTCTATGTTCAGTTAACAAGCATCACTCCCATCAGATTAATACATGAATCCTCTAAGACTACATATCAAAAATGTGGACTATTCAGCTGATTGGCAAAGATGTGCTTGTCAACCATTAGCTCACACTGACATAAATCATATCTTAACTCGCACAGACTGTCATCACATCTCAACTCGTGCACACAGACGTCACATCTCAACTCGTGCACACAGACGTCACATCTCAACTCGTGCACACAGACGTCACATCTTAACTCGTGCACACAGACGTCACATCTTAACTCGTGCACACAGACGTCACATCTTAACTCGTGCACACAGACGTCACATCTTAACTCGTGCACACAGACGTCACATCTCAACTCGTGCACACAGATGTCACATCTCAACTCATGCAGGCAGACGTCACATCTTAACTCATGTACACAGACGTCCCATCTCAATTCACGCACACAGACATCACATCTTAACTCATGTACACAGACATCACATCTTAACTCGTGCACACAGATGTCACATCTTAACTCGTGCACACAGATGTCACATCTTAATTCGTGCACACAGATGTCACATCTTAACTCGTGCACACAGATGTCACATCTTAACTCGTGCACACAGACGTCACATCTTAACTCGTGCACACAGACGTCACATCTTAACTCGTGCACACAGACGTCACATCTTAACTCGTGCACACAGACGTCACATCTTAACTCGTGCACACAGACGTCACATCTCAACTCGCGCACACAGACGTCACATCTCAACTCGTGCACACAGACATCACATCTCAACTCGCACACACAGACGTCACATCTTAACTCGTGCACACAGACGTCACATCTCAACTCGCACACACAGATGTCACATCTTAACTCGTGCACACAGACGTCACATCTCAACTCGTGCACACAGACGTCACATCTCAACTCGCACACACAGACGTCACATCTTAACTCGTGCACACAGACGTCACATCTCAACTCGCACACACAGACGTCACATCTTAACTCGTGCACACAGACGTCACATCTCAACTCGCACACACAGACGTCACATCTTAACTCGTGCACACAAACGTCACATCTCAACTCGTGCACACAGACGTCACATCTTAACTCGTGCACACAAACGTCACATCTCAACTCGTGCACACAAACGTCACATCTTAACTCGTGCACACAGACGTCACATCTCAACTCGTGCACACAGACGTCACATCTCAACTCGCACACACAGACGTCACATCTTAACACGTGCACACAGACGTCACATCTCAACTCGCACACACAGACGTCACATCTTAACTCGTGCACACAGACGTCACATCTCAACTCGCACACACAGACGTCACATCTTAACTCGTGCACACAAACGTCACATCTCAACTCATGCACACAGACGTCGTCACATCTCAACTCGTGCACACAGACGTCGTCACATCTCAACTCGTGCACACAGACGTCGTCACATCTCAACTCGTGCACACAGACGTCACATCTCAACTCGCGCACACAGACGTCACATCTCAACTCGTGCACACAGACGTCACATCTCAACTCGCGCACACAGACGTCACATCTCAACTCGCGCACACAGACGTCACATCTCAACTCGCGCACACAGACGTCACATCTCAACTCGCGCACACAGACGTCACATCTCAACTCGTGCACACAGACGTCACATCTTAACTCGTGCACACAGACGTCACATCTCAACTCGTGCACACAGACGTCACATCTCAACTCATGCAGGCAGACGTCACATCTTAACTCATGTACACAGACGTCCCATCTCAATTCACGCACACAGACATCACATCTTAACTCATGTACACAGACATCACATCTCAACTCGTGCACACAGACGTCACATCTCAACTCGTGCAGACAGACACCATATCTCATATCCATCTCAGTGACAAGGTACCTTGCTTAAGTGAAACAAAGCATCCCCCAGTTCAGGAAGCAAACCCATAACCTTGGGATCATAAACCCAACACCTTAACCACTGAGCCATTATACCTCTACCACTACTAAAACAAACTACTGTAGCAGTGGTGGTAGATGTTCCTCTAAACTTAGAAACAGTTGTCCTCATTTTCATCTTCATGTCAGTCCAAATGTAAACTGTTATTCTACTCATCTTCTTTTCTAGTCAAGCAACAACATTCCGTCTCTCCTCGGTAAAGGGTGTATTGCTTTCAACAAGAAAGACTACCGTGGAGCCCTTGCCTACTACAAAAAAGCCCTAAGAACCAACCCCAGTTGCCCCGCTTCTGTAAGACTTGGTATGGGACATTGCTTTGTAAAACTTGGCAAGCTTGAAAAGGCAAAGTAAGTCTAGTTTTTCTTTTCTTTGTTTTCATTTTTTATATTATATTATTCTTTTATGAGAGAATTTGACTTTGGGAAGGATCATTCAATTCAAATACTGTTGGGATTCATTCAGTTGAATATTTTCCTTTCTTACCTCAGCATGGCTATGTGGTTTAGAGGTTCTCTTCGCAACCACAAGGCTTAATGTTCAATCTCAATGCATAGCACCATAGCCAAGTCTCTTCCGCCCTATCCTCAGGCTTGTCGGAGTCTATTATGGGAGGAATTTGGTAGATAGAAACTGCTTGGAAACTTCTCATATTTGTTCAGGTGTTTTAGCACCTGGTACTTTGAGGGAGTCATCCCCACCATGCTCAACTGCAGCCTGTCAACAAATAAACAAATCACTTGCATTGAGTATGTGTGCTGAATAATGTTTACAACACTAGAACTGCTCCTAATTCATGTTTCAATATAATAATGATAATAATAATGGACTCTCCCTTCGTTAGATGACTTATGAGGGTTCAACAATTTCTTACCAAACAACCACAGATGATTTGTTTATAGTGATCAAATGTTTGTATAGACATATGCTCACTCCCTCCATCAGATCAACATTACCTGTTTCAATACATGTATATTATCTCTGTGTGTTGGTGACACATAAAAAGCACCCACTACACTCACGGAGTGGTTGGCGTTAGGAGGGGCATCCAGCTTTGAAACACTGCCACATCAGACTGGAGCCTGGCGCAACCACCTGGCATCCCAGACCCCGGTCAAACCGTCCAACCCATGCTAGCATGGAAAACGGACATTAAACGATGATGATGATGATATAATATATATATATCTGTGTATGTTTGTTTTTATATTAAGTTATAATAAAAACAATTTTACATTAAACTGAAGGATTACTCAATACTTTTTATAGAGGACGTGTTATTAGACATTTACAAAGAATATTGGTGACAGTGACTTTGAAGTTTTGGTCTGGGGTAGCAGGCTGAAACTTCAAAACCACTATTGCCACTATTCTTGTAAACATATAATATATATACACATACACACATATTCTTTTACTTGTTTCAGTCATTTGAATGTAGCCATGCTGGAGCACCACCTAGAAAGGTTTTAGTTAAACAAATCGACTCCAAAACTTAACATTTTTAAGCTATTGCCTATTCTTTTTATATAATGTAATAAATTCTAGACAGGAACAAGCTTTGAGATGCTTGCACATGAGGAAATTCACATTTGCCCAGTATAAATGAATAATAAACATTTAAATGATAAACTTGAATTGAAGATAGTTTGTTTCTAACTTAAGAATATTAAAGACTCGGTATTATAGTAGGGTTGCCACTGCAGTTGAAACATGTGTAGGTCTATGTAATATATATAAAAAGAATAGGCAATAGCTTAAAAATGTTAAGTTTTGGAGTCGATTTGTTTAACTAAAACCTTTCTAGGTGGTGCTCCAGCATGGCTGCAGTCAAATGACTGAAACAAGTAAAAGAATATGTGTGTATGTGTATATATATTATGTTTACATTAGATGTAAAAATTTGATAGGATTCTTCTAAACACAGGTCACGTTTTTTAGTTCTATAAGTTTCTGTCTATGGAGGTGCATGGCTTAGTGGTTAGGGTGTCAGCATCATGATCGTAAGATTGTGGTTTCAATTCCTGGACCGGGCAACGCATTGTGTTCTTGAGCTAAACACTTCATTTCCTGTTGCTCCAGTCCACTCAGCTGGCAAAAATGAGTAATGCTGCGATGGACTGGCGTCCTGTCCTGCTGGGGAGCCCATACACCATAGAAACCGGTAAACCAGGCCCATGAGTCTGGCTAGGCTTTAAAAGGGCGCATTTATTTATTTTTTATTTATATGTTTCTGTCTACCATAGCCACTCAAGGCTTTGGTCAGCATTGGGCTATATAGTACATGGTGGGACTGAACCCAGAACCAAATCCTCAGGAAAGCAAACTTCTTACCACACAGCCACACCTGAGCCTATAAAATGTGTTCTAAAAATTTCTAAATAAATAATTAATTCTATGGATTTTTTAAACAATTTTAGAAATCCTTGTTTCTATTTATTTATCTTAGGATGGCTTTTGAGCGTGCCCTTTTCCTCGACCCTCAGTGTGTCGGTGCCTTAGTTGGACTCGCTATCCTCAAAATGAATGCTAAAACTCAAGATTCAATTAAAACAGGAGTGCAGTTATTGTCAAAAGCTTACACAATTGACTCAACCAACCCAATGGTTTTAAACCATTTGGCTAACCATTTCTTTTATAAAAAGGTAAGTCACCTACCTGCTGTTTCTTTCCAAATACCCCAAATATCATTTGTTGTTGTTCTGCTTTGGCTCAACTCTAATCCAAGTGACATTCCAACTGTTACCATCTTGTCTTAGTTTTCGGGCATACCTTTTATCTTCTACTTGCCAACCCTTCTGCATCCTCTAAGGTGATGTTGAGCCTTTGAAGTTCTTCCCTAATCATATCCAGCCATCTGGTGCAAGGACTTTTTCAGCCCACAGCTGCTGCATCAAAGGAGAGTGAAGCTCTGGTAGGATGATTTAGCAGGAGATGGGAGACATGTCTGTACCAGTGCATGCGATGGAGAGCTATGAGGTGGGAGGCTGCAAACTGATACAAAAGATATTTGTCTTGACTTAGAGTACATCACACAATGTCTGCCCCCAGGTTTCAACTGACTGCGTGTGTGTATAAAGGAGAGGATTTAAAACCACCACAGCTATTGTACATTCATATAAATAAATGTAGTAGGTGCGTGTTTTTATTAAGCTTATTGTTTACATGGTAGCTTGACCTGTTAGAAATAGCAGCCAAATCTCTCTGAATTCACATTACTGTTTTAAAATAGAAAGGATATAAAAGGATGTATAATGTAGTTTTGGTTACACTGTCTGGAAAAAGAATGACAGATTGACCACAGCTGGAGCATCTTTGATCATAAGGTCTGCTGGATCAAAGCTGACCTGTGGTTAAAAAGCAACTGCAGGACTTCTTTCAGGAGATACAAGAAAATAGGTACTTTCTGTCTGTGACTTGATACGGTAAAAGGCTGCTCAGCACAGATCTCCAAGTATAAGACTAGGTAAAATTGGTTCATTGTCTCAGAGGCTGATGGTTTCATCTTGTTGAACATTTTGTTGGTTAAATAGCAGAAAGAACCAGCTTCTAACCCGAAGAACTGCCTGTGGATTAGGCAGCTAAAGCATACAAGATATGTACTACACCATACTCTACTAGACCAACTAGGTTCAGAGTAGGAAAATTCAGTAGGAAGACCAGGAAACCGGAACAGGAAGTAGAAATAAAAAATGGAGTGAACTAGATGTTAAAAGGAATTGCATAAGTTGGAGAAGATTTGTGAGGCATATGTTGATGGCCTTTGACTCACAAAACAGTAGGACTAGAGAGATCACATGTTGACGACCTATGTTTCATGGTGGGGTTGAAGAGCAAAGAACAAGATCCTTGATTGCATTGTGTGTATATTACTTTTCCATTGTTCTATTTTACAGGATTATCAGAAAGTGCAACATCTTGCATTACATGCCTTCCATAATACAGAGAATGAAGCAATGAGGGCAGAAAGCTGCTATCAGCTGGCAAGGGCTTTTCATGTCCAGGTAAGACATTTGTTACTGATACAGTAACACTAATGAGCTAAAAAAGTGATTGTTGCAGTGAATGAGATTGTATAGTACAGACTGAATGGGTAGGTGAATACAACAAACTAGTGGGATGAAGCAATGAGGGCAGAGAGTAGATAGTTTCCAAACTGTAATGTCTCACCATGGAAGACAGGAAACAAGCGGCATTGCTTGTTTGGTGGTGATGATTGTTTTCAATTATCACATAATATCAATACAAAGGTTATTGCACGCATGCACATGATATCAATACAATATCAATACTGCATGCACACACACATACATTATGTAGTAATACTTCAACAATTAGAAAAGCACTCGATCAGCTAAGAGAGTTAAGATAATCTTAAATTAAAAACCACAAATTTTGCAAATAGCTACTCGGGGTTTCCTGGTCAAAATAATTTATTCCACTGCTTTCAACTTGATAAATGGCAGAATAAAATATTTCGTCCAGGAAACCCTGGATAGCTATTTGCAACACTTGTGGTTTTTAATTTAAGATTACACACACAAACACACACGCAGAGGCTTCTTCCAGTTTATGTCTACCAAATTCACTCACAGGACTTTGGCTATAGTTAATGACAAGATGTTGTGAAGGTACGTGGCTTAGTGGTAGTAAAGAAATAGGTACTTAAATTATCGACCCCAAAAGGATGAAAGGAAAATCGACCTTGGCTGAATTTGAACTCAGAACATAGTCAAACGAAATACCACAAAGCATTTTGCTCAGCGTGCTAACTTTTCTGCCAGCTCACCGCCTTAGAATACATATATAATGCCACACATTTTGGAGAGAAGATCATATCATCATTTCCTTAAAACAAACTATAATTTTAACAGTAACCCCTTCCCCGACACATTGTTTCCTCCTTCTTCAGTCAGACATGATACATAATCATTTGATTATAAAAAACCTCCTTACATGAAGCACAGCCAAATTTTCACAATTTCATAAACACACACACACACCTTGTTCCTCCTATTCAAAAAACATAAGAGACACTAATTTTGGCTGTGTCAGCCCTCATCATCCATGTGTTATTCGTTGTTATTTTAGGGTGACTATGACCAAGCTTTCCAGTATTACTATCAGTCAACCCAGTTTGCACCCACCAGCTTTGTACTTCCATTCTTTGGCCTGGGGCAGATGTACATCTACCGTGGTGACAATGAAAATGTAAGTACATATGTCCAGCTGTCTGTGAATTGGAGGCTTTTGTTTTTTTTTGTTTTTTTTTATATTTTAAAATTTTATTTTGGTTTATTTTTATTTTTGCTTTTAATCTCTATATCTATAAATGGCAAAATGTCTGTGTGTCCTTTATACAAATCCACAGTTTTTCACGTAAAAGGCTCGCATTTTCTATGGGCTTTCAAAACTGTCTGAGGGTGGCCGTGAAGATCTTTTCATTTCCCCAGTCACTCCAGAAAGCCATTAAAAAAATCGATAAACCACTTGAGTTATTTTGCGGCCAAATTCGAGTTTTTCGCTTTCTTCTGCCTCCTTTTTTGCCTGACTAATGGCATGTGCACAGTCCCGCTAATTTTCCATGATTATGCCGTTCCAGGTGTGAAAACTGAAGTCCAGTGAATATTAATTACTCTCTTAAAAAGCTCCAACAACAAAACTGGCCAGGCTGAAATGTGATAAGAAACTTAGATCTTGATTTAGTGAGAAATTTTTACTGCGACCTGGCAACGAACAACAAGGACTAGCACTAGACCTGGCAACGCCGGGTCATAGTGCTAGTGTTTTCTTTATTTTTTTGTTGACTCATCAGTTGATCTTTGGTTCCAGGTCAATCATTGTATTGAATTTTTATTCTTTCTAGGCCGCCCTGTGTTTTGAGAAAGTCTTAAAAGCTCAACCTGGAAATTATGAAACTATGAAAATTTTAGGCTCTCTTTATGCCAATTCCGAAGATGTTGCAAAGAGAGATACCGCCAAAGTAAGTAACCAATTCTGATTCCCATAGTAACCTATATAGTTAATGTTTTATTTTTTACCCACCAATTTACCTGAGTAGATATTTACAGGAGATTTTTAAAAAAATTTTTAAGCGTTCAATCTCTTACTATCTTACTGCTTTCAGTCATTGGATTGTGGTCATGCTAGCAAACTACTTGCCTTTAAGGGTTTTATGAACTGTATTGACTACTGTCCTTAATCTGATACTCACCATGTCAAATGGTTGTTTAAATTGCTTCACTTTAGGAATTTGTCTTCCCTTAAGGTGTAAATGCTTCAAGCAATATGCACCATTTTATACATAGACATGTTTATGGTGATATTTCCCCATATTTCATGGGGACATGTTTTCATGGAAGATTGGAAACAAAGTACATCACTTGTTATGACATTGATGCTCATTTACAATGATCATGCAATGTTGAGACACTAACACACACATATTAACAGGCTTCTTTCAGTTTCCCATGCTACTGCTATATCTAAAACACTGGTGCTGCTGCAATATAAAAAGCACCCAGTACCCTCTGTAAAAGGCTGGCCTTGGGCTATAGAAACATTGCCAAAACAGACAGTTGCATCCTGGTGCAACTCTCTGGCTTGCCAGCTCCTGTCAAACCATTCAACACATGCCAGCATAGAAAACAGACATTAGATTATGATGATAACAACAACATTCTACCAAATCTTTTAAATCTACTCTCAAGGCTATTGTAGAAGACATTTGCTCAAGTGATATTTACATGGTCCCTCAGCCTGCTAAAAATAGCAACTAGATCTTCAAACTTCTTACCACACAGCCATGCCAGCAGTCTCTCGCAAGAGATAGACCTTAATACCACAATCTATATACTACATTCTTCTCTGAATGTTGTTTCACCCACTTCTCAGTTATATTTTCACTTGATCACCAGAATTTATTGAACAAGTACAATGACTCCAGCTTGGCCTGTTATGTTCTGACTTTGTGTTTGTTGTGAGAATGGAGCAAGGGGGATCTTGATTTTTTTTTTTTTTTTGTCTAATGTTTCCATTGATATATTGCAGCAACACCTCCGCAAGGTCACAGAACAGTTCCCGGAGGATGTTGAGGCCTGGATTGAATTAGCTCAGATTCTGGAACAAACTGATGTCTTGGTAAGTAAAGTATTGGAAGAAGAAGAGGAGGAGGAGGAAACTTGTGCTGTGTGATTGTAGGTGGGAGGAGTTGTGATTAACCTTGTGTTGGAAGAAGAGGAGGAGGAGGAAACTTGTGCTGTGTGATTGTAGGTGGGAGGAGTTGTGATTGAACCTTGTGTTGGAAGAAGAGGAGTGATATGTTGCAGGAAGAGGAAATTTGTGCTGTGTGATTGTAGGTGGGAGAAGTTAATGTTTTAGAGGAGGAGTTGTGATTGAACCTTGTGCTGGAAGAAGAGGAGTGATATGTTGCAGGAAGAGGAGACTTGTGCTGTGTGATTGTAGGTGGGAGGAGTTAATGTTTTAGAGGAGGAGTTGTGATTAACCTTGTGTTGGAAGAAGAGGAGTGATGTGTTGGAGGGAGAGGAGACTTGTGAGGGAACCTTGTGCTGGGAGGAGATGTGATGTCACCTTGTATTAGGGAGAGGAGACTGTGAGAGAACCTTGTGCTGTGTGACTGTTGGCAGAAGGAGTGCTGCACAGGAGCCAGTCCAGCAGCCCTGGCAACGACCTCGCTCGAATGTTTTTTTACGTACCACCAACACAAGTGCCAGTAAGGCGACGCAGGTAACAGTCACGCTCGAATGGTGTTTTTTTTTACGTCCCACCAGCGCGGAGGCCAGCTTCTTGCTCTGGCAACAATTTGCTATTTCTAATAGATCAAGTACCCATGGAGAGGCTCCCTTGTTATCTCATAGGAAATTGATTCCCTTCAAGTATAGAATGCCTCATTTTATGCTTTTCTTATTTACAGGGTGCCCTTTCGGCATATGGCACTGCCACCAGAATTCTGAAAGATAAAGTTCAAGCTGATGTGCCACCCGAGATTCTTAACAATGTGGCTGCCTTACATTTTAGAATTGGCAATTTCATGGAATCCAAGGTTTGTGTTTTATGTAATTTTCCTTCTCGTTGCTATTTTGTAAATTCACATTAAGTAAGGTGCACACAATGCTATTTTGAACTAACACCACTTCCATCACTAATAACGAACTTTTTACCAAGCCTGCCAGCTATTTGTGAATCGTGTTCTGTTAATCACTGTTTTTCTATATCGTTAGAGGCTAAATTTGTCTAAGCATATGGTTGCTAAGTCGATACATGCTGATGATGATGCACAAAGACGCAGAAATCCAGATTCAACAATTCCACTGCCACTTCTAGATGCTTTCCATCTACTGCTGGAAAACTGCTGTGTTTTTTAGCAATATACACCTATAAGAGATGGTGTCTCAAGACAAATATTGCAGTTTTGTGGCTTTCTACGGTGTATCCACATTGAGTAATATATACAGAATGCTGGGGATTTTTTTATTATTTTTAATTTGACTTCATACATTTTGTAAACAATAACTGTGTTGGTTGTAGATTTCTTAGTTGAACAGGAATAGCAACTGGTTAACTGCATTTCCAGTAACAAGGGAATGTCTGCAACTCACATGGAAGAATTAGCACATGGTATTTTTATTCAGGCCACTCATTTATTGGTATTTTTGTCTCACCAGTGTGTAGATTTTTCACTAGTGGGGTGCCCCAGCATGGCCACAGACTAATGACTGACACAAATAAAAGACATACACACACATCTTTGTGGGTATGTGTGTGTATATGGTTGGGCTTCTGCACAGTTACCGTCTACCAAAATCCACTCCCAAGCTTATAGTGGAAGTCATTTACCTAAGATGGTGCAGAGAACCACATGGTTGGAAAATGGACTTAAACCACACATCCATGTCTGTACCTGAATTCATTTACCCAAGGTGCCGTGCAATGGGATTGAACACAAAGCAACATTGAGTCCCCCCGGAAAAAAAAAGCACATGCACACACACACACACATTCCGAAACGTGACGTTTATGTAGTTTAGTGCAGCTGATTGTTTGATGTCTTTCAGAAATATTATGAAGCTTCACTTGAACGCTCCCGACATGAAGCACAGCACGATGAGACATACTACAGTGCAATCTCAGTAACCACAACCTACAACTTGGCGCGACTCTATGAAGCAACCCATGAGTATGATAAAGCAGAGAAACTGTACAAGAATATTCTGAGAGAGCATCCTAACTATGTCGATTGTAAGCTATTTCTTTTCACCTCTCACTCAATTTTATCGTGATTTTTTTTTTTTTACCCGGTGCGCTTGAACGAAAGCGAGATATTGTAGTCGCTCGTCTTTGTCTGTTTATCTGCAAAACTAGCAGTATCGCCCGGCGTTGCTCGGGTTTGTAAGGGAAATAACGATATAAGCATTTTTAGAGAGTTACTTCCCTTATATAAACCGAGCAAAAAATGCATTAAAAAAAACGAAAAAATGATGATAAATTTTTTCTTAAATCATAGACTCATCGTAGACGCGCGCTAATACCCAGAAGGGCTCGATATGAATCACGACTATAAGATACCGGCTTTTGGTTAAACTGCACCGCAAAATCTGGGAGTAGTTAGGAATCTAAATCGGAGGAGACAGACTCTCACACAACTTCAGTTTTATATATAAAGATTACTAGAAAACGGCAGAAGGGATTTTCGCCAAATTTAACAGAAATAGTGATTGGGTGGGTGGCTCGAACTCATTAAATTTTGATTATTATCTTCAAAACTGGTGGACGAGTGAATCAAAAAATTTTTTTTCTGTGTTACATATGCATAAACGATAGCAGGGGAAATAACTCGATGAAATATGAATTCGTCTAAGAATATATTTATCAAATTAAATTTTATTTAATCTTTGTATCACTAATATCAATGAAAACAAATCTGTATTCTTGTACTAATTATCATCATCATTGAACATCTGTTTTCTATGCAGGCATGGGTTGGATGGTTTAACAGTGGTTGGCTAGACAGAAGTCTGCACCAGGCTTCACTGTCAGTTTTGGCATGGTTTTTATACACACACACACACACACACATATACACAACGTATACATCATCATCATCATTTAACGTCCGTTTTCCATGCTAGCATGGGTTGGACGGTTCAACTGGGGTCTGGGAAGCCAGAAGGCTGCGCCAGGCCCAGTCTGATCTGGCAATGTTTCTACGGCTCGATGCCCTTCCTAACGCCAACCAATCTGTGAGTGTAGTGGGTGCTTTGTACGTGCCACCTGCACAGGTGCCAGACGAGGCTGTCAAACGGCCACGATCGGATGGTGCTTTTTACGTGCCACCGGCACGGGGGCCAGATGAGGCTATGGAAACTATACAGTTAACACTTAAATTGCTGGAAGCATTGCTTCACAGAAGCTTATTTGGAATGTGGGTGAGGGGTACAATGGAATTAACAGAAATATATGAATATAAAGCTAATCTAACAAAGCAGTTTTCAGGTGAGCACTCTACTTTATTCTTCAGGTTACCTGAGATTAGGTTGCATGGCACGAGATCGGGGACAAATCTATGAAGCGTCTGATTGGTTCAAAGAAGCCCTACAGATAAACCAGGTGAGGTCACTGAAACTCATTCTATTAATTTGCTGTTCTTTAAGAATTGTGTACAATTATAGGTGCAGGAGTGGCTGTGTGGTAAGTAGCTTGCTTACCAACCACATGATTCCGGGTTCAGTCTCACTGCGTGACACCTTGGACAAGTGTCTTCTACTGTAGCCTTGTGAGTGGATTTGGTAGATAGAAACTGAAAGAAGCTCATCGTATATGTATGTATATATCTATGTGTGTGTGTGTGTGTCTATTTCAAACATTCACTAGACATTATTTTAAATTTTGGTAAATTTCTATTTTTGTGTAGGATCATCCAGATGCCTGGTCTTTAATTGGAAACCTTCATTTAGCCAAACAAGAGTGGGGCCCTGGGCAGAAGAAGTTTGAACGAATTATCCAGAGACCTAATACCAAAGATGACTCTTATTCCCTTATTGCTCTTGGCAATGTCTGGCTACAAACTCTTCATCAGCCAATCAGAGACAAAGACAAGGTTAGAGCTTTATATCCGATTGATTCATTATCATTGTCACTTATAGACGAGGGGTGTTGAAAAGCTCCTGGTTTTAAGGGTATTGTAAAAGGCCTGGTTGGAGGCCCAACCTTCAGAGATCTTTTACCGGGCTTAGAAAAACTGAAGGACTGCTGCAATGAGTGTGTGAATCTGAGAGGGGAATGTGTTGAGTTGTTGAGGAGAGAGACTCATCAGGGACAAATTGTGTGCAGGTAAGTTCACGAGAGAAGAGAAAGAAGAGCGGAAAATAAAAGGGAGAGGAATGCAGTGAATGGGGAACTCAGATGGAGGGTGTTAGGAAGAAATGTTTTTTTTTTACCTAAAGAATGAAAACAAATTATTTTAATAATTGCAGGAGAAACGACATCAAGACCGAGCTTTGGCTATGTACAAACAGGTACTAAGAAATGATGCACGCAACATTTGGGCTTCAAATGGGATTGGTAAGTTGTTGTCATTGTCAAGTAGCACTGTTTAGCTTTGTTTTAAGATTACGGCTGTGTAGATTTGAAACAGTCATGAACAAATCGCAGTCTGTAGGACTCTCTGAATGGCATGCCTAACAAAAAGTTACCTTGAATTTTTTTTTGTAGTGCAGCTTACCTGATGATGAGCTGTGTCTAATGTAGCCTGCTTGATAATGAGCCATGTCTCCTGTGGCCCACCTGACAGTGACCTATGTCTCATGTGGCCTGCTTCCCATAAATGGTTGTCCGTACCTGATCTAAAACATCCAATATATTGTTTTTTGATTTCCCAAGTCAAACACTAACATACTGGATCTCTATGATTTCCAGGCATTCTAGCCATGACCATCTCGTCTTTGCTTTGCAGATCGGACATGATCTTAGTTAATGTATCTTTCTTTGTTTATGATAATAAGGTATGATTTTGACCACCATTGTTTGCTGGTCAAACTTGTTGGTCTGAGTGGTGACTCACACAATTGACACATGTCACCAATCATCTTCATTTTTTTGTTATCTCATCTGTAAGACTAGATCTCATCAGAATTTGTTGGATATTCCTCCCCTTCAAGTGTCTTTTGACCAAAACATTTATACCTAGCTTTTATTGTTCACACGACTGCGAAGACCCGACAAACGAAGTGAATTCGTGGCCCGCAGGATAGCTTGCTGTGCTAACCTTGGATCGTAGAGTGACCCGTTGTGCTTGAGGAGACCTATTGAGTCAAGTACGTCAACATCAAAATAAAAATCAAATGGAAATTGTAGTTATGATACCCGTACCGGTGGCACGTAAAAAGCACCATCCAAACGTGGCTGATGCCAGCACCGCCTGACTGATGTCCGTGTCGGTGACACATAAAAGGCACCAACTGATCATAGCCGTTTGCCAGCCTCCTCTGGCCCCTGTGCCGGTGGCACGTAAAAAGCACCATCCGATCGTGGCCGTTTGCCAGCCTCGTCTGGCACGTAAAAAGCACCCACTACAATCACAGAGTGGTTGGCATTAGGAAGGGCATCCAGCCGTAGAAACACTGCCAGATCAGACTGGGGCCTGGCGCAGCCTCCTGGCTTCCCAGACCCCGGTCAAACCATCCAACCCATGCTAGCATGGAAAATGGATGTTAAACGATGATGATGGTGATGATGATCTCTCGTGTGTATTGACTGCTTTAATTAGCAGCAAGTCTCTAACTTCATTTGCATTCCACTTCTTCTAACTGATCAGCGTCCATTCCAGTTGGGCAACTTGTCCAGGCCAGTTGCTGAAATATTTCATCTGTGCATGCCACAACTACAGATGATAGCCATAGTTTGCTAACTGAACTGGTTGATCCTGGCTGTTGACAATTTGTTGACTGTTCATCTTCTCAGCATCTTGTGATATTACCCATTGACTCAATCTACCAAAATAGTTCACATCCCAAAGTACTGCATGTTGTGATTTCAATGTATCCTGGCTTAAGTAGTTACTAAGTGCTAGGCCTTGCCAAGGGGCCAGCAGTGATTCACTCTGAAGCTGTTTATTCCTATATTCGTGCTGGTGCCGCATAAAAAGCACCCAGTACATTCTGTAAAGTGGTTGGTGTTAGGAACCTATTTCTTTACTACCCGCAAGGAGTTAAACACAGAAGACAGACAAAGGGATTAAGTCGATTACATCGACCCCAGTGTGTAACTGGAACTTAATTTATCGACCCCGAAAGGATGAAAGGCAAAGTCGACCTCGGCGGAATTCGAACTCAGAACGTAACGGCAGACGAAATACCTATTTCTTTACTATCCACAAGGGGCTAAACACAGAGAGGACAAACAAGGACAGACAAACGGATTAAGTTGATTATATCGACCCCAGTGCGTAACTGGTACTTAATTTATCGACCCCGAAAGGATGAAAGGTAAAGTCGACCTCGGCGAATTTGAACTCAGAACGTAACGGCAGACGAAATACCGCTAAGCATGTCACCCGGCGTGCTAACGTTTCTGCCAGCTCGCAGCCTGAGGTCTACTGGTATACTGAGAGTCTACCAGAGTTTACTTGTATACTGAATTAGAATGGACTGTGGTGTTAGGAACCAGCACTAGAAACCATGCCAGAAGGGACATATTTCTCTCCAGCCTCTGCAGATCTTCAGAATTAAACAGACTGTATTTCACTTTGCAGTCTACTATTTTCATTTTGATTTCCATATTCTGTCATCTGTTATTCATTTTAGCCTTGTCAATGTTCAACTGTGTTATTGTTGTTTTTTTTATGTCAGTAAAGTTAAATAATTTTTGTTGTTGCCAGGTTGTGTTCTTGCCCACAAAGGCTGTATCAACGAAGCCAGAGATATATTTGCTCAAGTCCGTGAGGCGACTGCTGATTTTTGTGATGTCTGGCTTAATATTGCCCACATTTATGTGGAACAGAAACAGTATGTAGCTGCAGTACAAATGGTCAGTTCTCATTAAACAACTTCTTTTTTTTTTATGTATTTTATGTTTTTTGTGAAAGTAACCTGGCACATCCATCCCAGACCACATAGTTTAGAGTATTTAATCTCATCCTCATCACATTGGAGAGGATATGTTACTAGCTGTTATGGAATAATGGCTGGAAATGATTCTATTCTGTGAAGCTAAAAGTGGAAGGCATTTGCACAATTCTTATTATTCTCCTTGGTAGCCTCTCAGGTCCAAGAAAGATGCTTCTACAATATGTTGTTGAACAACCTGCACAGATGATTTAGTGATCAAATGTAGACATCATTGATTGGTTGAAATTGCCAAAATGCAAGAAATTAAACAACAAATAGCTTACAAACTACAGAATTTTCTCCCGAAAGCCAAGAGAAAAAGATGTTTTATGTAACACATTCTATCAGTATACGAAGTTTAAAAGTGTTTAGTTACAAAGAAATTATTTTAAAAAATCTGCCGGTCAAAGCGAAAAGATCCAGAGAAACTATATGTGTGTGTGTGTATGTGTGGAGGCGCATGACTTAGTGGTTAGGATGTCAGCATCGTGATCGTAAGATTGTGGTTTCGATTTCTGGACCGGGCGACGCGTTGTGTTTTTGAGCAAAACACTTCATTTCACGTTGCTCCAGTCCACTCAGCTGGCAAAAACGAGTAACGCTGCGATGGACTGGCGTCCTGTCCAGCTGGGGAACACATATGCCATTGAAACCGGTAAACCAGGCCCATGAGCCTGGCTAGGCTTTAAAAGGGCGCGTTTGTTTATTATATATATGTATATATATATTGAGATTAAAATATGTTAGGATTGAAGTCAGAGCAATAAGGAAAGCTCTTAGTGAACATTACTACTGTCACTACTTTGTGGTGTGCATTGTTCTGTTAATCAATTGCAAAGATTCCTTATTCTGTTTTATACCACAATTTCTCTCTCTATTCTTTATCCCATTTTCCTTTTCTTCCTTTATTCCTCTCTATATTTCTCTCAACAACCATGTATATGTATCTATCTATATATATATATATGTTTTATATTTCATATGTCATCATCTTCAGTACGAGAACTGTTTACGTAAGTTCTTCAAATACCACAATACAGAAGTGCTCCTGTATCTAGCCAGGGCTTACTTCAAGTGTAGCAAGCTGAAAGAGTGTAAACAACTGCTGCTGAAGGTAAGTCTTCATTCTCTCTCTCTCTCTCTCTCTCTCTAGAT
>NC_043021.1:9715499-9745499 GCF_006345805.1 Octopus sinensis
CAGGCCCAGTCTGATCTGGCAGTTATTGTTGTCGTTAAACCATAAATCAACCTTGATCAAACAGACCTTTTGATCAAAGATGTTTCATTAACAACCAATCCTAATTTCTTTTATCTAGAACTACATTCTGTGAATCCAGGGGTTCTCAACCATCTTTTACCTAAGGATCCCTTTGATTACTATTTTATTCTGGTGGACCCCCCCCCCCATAGCCTTTCAGTGTTTAAAAACTAGTTTTCTAGAAACTTCTTTCAAGATTCCTTTTTTGTTTTTCACACATTAACTTTTGTAAGTTATGTAAAAATGTGAGAGCAAGAAACCTAATTGTTTTTCTTGCAATACATACATTTAAAGCAAAATTTTTTTCAAGGGTCCTTAAAATACTATTGTGGATCCCCTATTTACTATTTTGTTTCATGGACCCCCAAAAATCTTATGGACCCAGTTGAGAACCACTAGTTCATCAAATACATTATTCGATGCCTGTTGTCTTTTTGAAGTTGGCTCATATAAGATTAACTCTTTTTTTTTACCATATTTCTGTTTGAATCCACTGTCTGTTTCAATTAATTATGAAAATACTCTTTTACTTGTTACAATCATTTGACTGTTGCCAGTGCCATTGGACTGGTTTCTGTGCAGGTGGCACATAAAAGGCACCATTTGAGCGTGGCCGTTGCCAGTACCGCCTGACTGGCCCTCGTGCCGGTAGCACGTAAAAGCACCCACTACACTCTCGGAGTGGTTGGTGTTAGGAAGGGCATCCAGTTGTAGAAACTCTGCCAGATCAGATTGGAGCCTGGTGCAGCCCCATCTGTTTCACCAGACCTCTGTCAAATTGTCCAACCCATACTAGCATGGAAAGCGGACGTTAAACGATGATGATGATGATGAATTCCTTCCTCTGTGTTGTGTGTCCCAACCAACGTAAATCTCTATCAGTGAGGATTTCCATTACATACGGCAGTCCCTAAAGATCAAGTAGACAAATTACATGCATATATGCTTAGCTGTAGTTTGTTCATCCTTTCAGGGTCGATAACATAAATACCAGTGGGGTCAGTGTAATAAACCCGTCACTTTCCTCAAAATTGCTGGCCTTGTGCCAAAATTTGAAACCAGTATTTTACTGACTTGATGTTGTTACTGTTGTTTTTTATTCCAGATATTTCATGTATCTCGGTCAACATGGAGACCGTATGAAGTTTGACCTGGCACAAGCTGCCATAGAAGCAGGGTAAGGCCTCCTATATTTGTTCTTATTTTTTTTTCCTTTTTTTGTATTTTCTAGCGTCAGGGACACTCTGGCCTGGAAGATGCAACTCTAATTTTAACTTGAAAAATGTTGCCAAAAAGACAAACATATAAACAAACTTTACCGATATCTACAGAAGATATTGGTAAAGTTTGTTTCTATGTTTGTCTTTTTGGCAACATTTCAGGACTGATAAAATAAGTAGCAATCAAGTACTGGGATCAGTGTAATCAACTAGGCTCTCCCACAAAATTTCATATATTGTGCTTATAGTAAAAAGGCTTTTATAACAATGTTGTAACTGTACTTTTGTTTAACCCTTTCATTACTGTATTTATTTTAAGATGCTCTGTGTTTCTTTCAATTACTTTAGATATAATAAAGAATTTAGTAAACTAACTTAGTTATCATTAAGCTGGTGTTAGGAACATAAATTGTGACTAAGGTTTGGTGGAAGATTTTAATTCAGAACTTCTGAAAACAAGACATTTGTACTACAGGGCCAGAGCCGGTTTTGGCCGGGTTGGTAACGAAAGGGTTAAAGACCTAATTCATGCTCTGTGAAAAAGATTTCAAGCTGAAATTGTAACATCACTATAAAGTTATGAAGTTACAACTTCGCAGTTTTGTTCGCTGCATTCAAACAAGGGTTGCTTATGTAGAAAATCTATTTTATAGTGAGAGGTTTTGTGTGATAGCATCTTAACCCCTTACCTGGCAGAAACGAATATATGCGTTTTGACCGAAATCGTTTTTTTCTATCTCTGACGAGTTAACTCGTCAAAAGATAGACTCGCCAAAATCGACAGCAAACGAGTTCCTTCGTCTAAAAACGGGTTAACTCGTTTCTGCCCGAAGCGGTAATTTAAAATCAATATTATTGAATTAAAATTTATAATAAATAAGGTTTGAAATATACCTCGAAATCACCATTTAAAACATAGTAAAATAAAACAATTAAAAAAATATGTCTGAAAAAATACATTTATTTTCAAAATAATTGTTGGGTAAGGGGTTAATAAAGTTTGCTGTTCTGGTTCTTGTTTTATAGGCAATGTCATGATTTGCTGAGCCAAGCCCAATACCATGTGGCCAGAGCACGACAGATCGATGAACAGGAGAAGGAAGTTAGGAAACAACAGGAACAAGCCAGGGAAGCCCTTCACCAGAAACAGCAACAGATCATTGTAAGTTTCTCGCATCTTGCACCTGTTATTATTACCTTTGCCTTAGGAAAGGCGGAGGTATTTTTCTCAGTCGTGTTTGTTTGTCTGTGGACAAGATATCTCAAGAACCGCTGGATGGATTCGGATGAAACTTTCAGGGATGTTTGTCCTCATGACTGGCATAAACTGATTAGATTTCGGGATCGATCCGGTACCGGACAAGGATTCTGGATTATTTTTCCTCCTTTTTTTTTTTACTTAATTTTTGAGAGCAGTAGAGTTCACTTACAGTACTCTCGTTTGTGTGAGCAGTCAAGTTTATTTCAGATATTCTCATTTTCAAAAATCCTCTCTGGACGTTGGTGTTGCCTTGGCAGAGGTTGGCGCTCTCTGAGTGTTATTATCATTATTATTATTATTATTATTATTGAAGGCATTGAGCTGGCAGGCTTGTTACAGTATCAGAAAAGAAATGCTCTATGGCATTTCTTCTGGCTCTTTGTGTTATGAGTTCAAACGCTGCTGAGATCAACTTCTCCTTTTATTCTTTCAGGGTTAAAAAAATAAGTGCCAGTTTGAGCTGTGGGGTTGATGTAATCGACTAGCCCCCATTCTCCTGCAAAATTTCAGCCTTTGTGTGTGTGTGTGTGTGTGTATAGCTTTGTAGCTGGATGGATAGGTGTAAGAATTGGTTTTAAGATTGAAAATGCACCTGGCTTTTAAAACAAAATATGGTGGGGTTTTTTTTTTTTTAACTATTTTACAAATTTATTAAAATATCATACCGGTTTCAACAATTTTTATTTTTCAATGGTAAATAAAAAAAAAAGTTAAAGTTTATGAGAAAATAAATGTACAGGACAAAATTCCATAGCAATAAAACAATCTAAAAAAAAACCCAGGAAAAAAAATTTTGTATTGATGATGATGATGCTAATAATAATGACCATGATGAAATTATGACGACTTTAATTACTACGATGAGGAAATGTCTATATTCCTCTCTTTGTTGTACATTGCCAAGTGCTGCACATTTATACTGCAGCATAGTTGTGCGCTTAACCATTCCCTCAGTTTTATTTCTCAACACCTTGCTTCTCCCCCTCCCTGCACCTTTCTCTCTCTCTTCCCTTCACTGTCTATGCTTTTTTGTATTGTTTTACTATCTCGCTCACTCTGTGTCTGTGTATTTATCTTTCCCCTCGTACTCTGGCTCTGTCAATAACTAATTCTCTCTCTGTCCTGTTTTTTTTTTTTTTCAAGATGGAAAGGCAGAAAGAGAAAGAAGAAAAGGAGAGACGTCTAGCAGAACAGCGTGCTGTTATTGTACAGAAGGCCAAGAAACTGGCTCAAGAGGTTGAAGCAGCCGAGGAGGAGAAACCCAAACGCAAGGTAAGTATGGCTTTGGTGTGTGTGTGTGTGTGGTAAGAGGTTTGCTTCCCAACCGCACATGGTTTCGGGTTCAGTCCCACTACATGGCACCTTGGGCAAGTGTCTTCTACAAAAGCCCCAGGTTGGTCAAAGACTGAGAATGGGGAAGAGAACTTGGTAGATGGAAACTGAAAGAAGCCTGTTGTGTTTCCTTGTCTTTGCATCAAATGGTAGTTGTAAAATGATTGTTATTGTCATACAACCAGTGGTGTTAATTCCCAGTATTCAGCAAAACCATTTCTGAACACGGGGAAATATTACCTTACAAGTGAATGTTGGCAACAGGAAGGGCATCTGACTGTAGAAAGTTTTCCTCAATAGACTCTGCCCCAATTCTCACACCCAGTTAAATTAGGGCTAGCTGTGGGTCCCTGCCCAGTCTTCGTATACCATGTGAATAAATAAGCATAACATTTGACAGAATAATCTGAATGCTAAAGGGTTAAGTTGGCCAAATTAAGGCCAGCTATGAGTATCTCCCCTTATTCTCAAACCCGCCCAAATACTCACAAAACAAAATTAAGGCCAGCATTGAGTCTCTCTCTCTCCCAATCCTCATACTCACCTAAATTAAGACCAGCTGTGGGTCTCTGCCCCAATTTTCACACCTAACTAAATTAAGACCAGCTGTGGGTCTCTGCCCCAATTTTCACACCTAACTAAATTAAGACCAGCTGTGGGTCTCTGCCCCAATTTTCACACCTAACTAAATTAAGACCAGCTGTGGGTCTCTGCCCCAATTCTTACACCCAGTTAAATTAGGGCTAGCTGTGGGTCCCTGCCCAGTCTTCGTATACCATTTAATAGGAGGATGAATCTTTTAAAAATATATTTTATTTTTTTTTACAGAAGAAGAAATATGACGATGACATAGTGACAGATGGTTCTGGTGATGAAATGCCACGTAAGAAGAAGAAGCGTAAGGGTGGTGGCAGTGGATCAGAAGAGATGGGATCTGATGGCGAAATGAAGAAGAAGGTGAAACGAAAGAGAAGGTTGGTGATTATGATGATGATGTTGAATGAGTTATATTGCATGTCATCTGTGTTGACAGACGAGGTTGACAATTGATGTAGCAGTGATAGGCGTGACTGAAAGATGGTGAGAATCAGACATAAATAAGGTTAATGGGGAGGTAGTAAGATTGACGACAGTGATGGACAAAGTTGTTTATCTGATGATGATGAGGGTGGGGTTATGGTGACAACACTATAACATTTTTTTGTGTGTGTATGTGTGTCAGTAAGTGCTTTTTCTATTCCCTTCAAACTTTGCTTTTCTGACCTGGACATCAATGTTTTGAAACAGACTTATTTTCCATTACATCTGAGACAGATTCAGCACAGAGTTGCTGAAGCAGAAATATCGTTATGGCGAATATTCTGCTCAATGCCACAGATTTGCTTGTCAGTTGCTTGAACTTAACCACTTGAGCAAGTCCGTTGGTGACTGACAGTGGCATCTCTGATGATGAGCAGGAGTAGTGGGGGAGCATGATAGCCATGTGTTGAGAGGGATTCTTTGGGGTTTGAGTAAATGTAACAAAAGCAAAGTTTGAAGGAAATATTAACCATAGGCGCAGGAGTGGCTGTGTGGTAAGTAGCTTGTCTACCACCACATGGTTCCGGGTTCAGTCCCACTGCGCGACACCTTGGGCAAGTGTCTTCTACTATGGCCTCGGGCCAACCAAAGCCTTGTGAGTGGATTTGGTAGACGGAAACTGAAAGAAACCTGTCATATATATATATATATATATGTATGTGTGTTTGTCCCTCTAGCATTGCTTGACAACCGATGCTGGTCTGCTTATGTCCCCGTTACTTAGCGGTTCGGCAAAAGAGACCGATAGAAAAAGTACTGGGCTTACAAAAAGAATAAGTCCCGGGTCGAGTTGCTCGATTAAAGGCGGTGCTCCAGCATGGCCGCAGTCAAATGACTGAAACAAGTAAAGAGTAAAGAGTATTTCTCATACTTTCTAGGGGTAGGCAAATAGGAAATAACAGTTGTTACCTCAGGATAATAATCATATTACACAGTGTAACCAAAGCTGGCAAAAGTTACGATAAGAATAATCTTTTCTACTCTTAAGCACAAAGCCCAAAATGTTTGGGGAGGGGGCCAGTCAATTAGATTGACCCCAGTATGCAACTGGTATATAATTTATCGACCCTGAAAGGATGAAAGGCAAAGTCGACCTTGGCGAAATTCGAACTCAAAACCTAATGGCAGATGAACTACCGCTAAGCATTTCGCCTGCCATGCTAACAATTCTGCTAGCTCGACGCCTTGTTATGATTAAACCTTTCATTACGGTATTTATTTTGAGAAGCTCTGTGTTTCTTTCAATTACTTTAAATAAAACCCACGACCACTTGACAACCGGTGTTGGTGTGTTTATGCTCTTCCACCCCGTAACTTAGCAACTGTTCAGCAAAAGTTTAAACAACAACAAAAAAATGGTACTGGAACTAAAAATGCAACTCAGCATGGCTGAAACAACACACACTTATACATACACACATACACACACGCATTCACACGCACACACATACACATTTCCTATTTCATCTGTCTCCTCCCCCTCCCCCCACCCACCTCTTCTCCCCTCTTCCTCCCCCCTCCTCCTGCAAAGAATTTAGTACAATAACTTAAGTTATCATTAAGCTAGTGTTAGAAACATAAATTGTGACTAAGGTTTGGTGGAAGATTTTTATTCAAAACTTATGAAAACAAGACATTTGTACTCAGAGCCAGAGATGGTTTCAGCCAGGTTGGTATCAAAAGGGTTAAGAATAATGACAATGGCAACATTAATTCATTTGTTTTTCTCTTAAATATGTAAAAAATATATGTATGAGGGGTTTCGACTATCTCAGTGTCTCACACCAATGAGAAATAGTACAAAATGGCAGACAATCCCTCTTTGTTTCTCCCTTTTGTCATCCAAGGATGAGATATATATATATATTTTATCAACCAGCAGAGGTTATCTCTTTCTAAATACTTGAGGAAGATTGTTAATGGAGCAAGTTTTGATATGGCCAGTCATCTGGATATCCTGTTTGACCCTTTAGCATTCGAACTGACCATTTGCAGTCCAAATATTTTCCTCGTTTTATATTCAAACCAGCCAAATCCAGCTTCTCACACCTACCCTACAATGTCAGCCTAAAAGTAAACAATCACATCATCGAAATCCTGAAGCTACAAGATAATACATTATTAATTCAAAACAATGTGAATAAATAAGTAGTGGTTGGCATTAGGAAGGGCATCCAGCTGTATAAACATTGTCAGATCAGATTGGAGCATGATGCAGCCTCCCGCCTTGCCAGACCTCAGTCAAACCGTCCAACACATGCCAGCATGGAAAGCAGATGTTGATGATGTATTTGACTAAATGCTAAAGGGTTTAATAAGTCTTGTAGTACCAGATCGACAGCTTGCATGCATGGGCCTTACTTTATATGCTAACACCCACATTGTGGTATGTTCTAAGATCCACTTTATTGTACATGTGCTAAAAGCTTCTTAATGATAGGCACAGGCATGGTTGTGTGGTAGAAAAACTTGCTTCCCAACCACGTGGTTCCAGGTTCAGTCCCACTGCTTGGCACCTTGGGCAAGTGTCTTCTATAGCCTCAGGCCAACCAAAACCTCGTGAGTGTATTTGGTTGGCAGAAACTGAAAGAAGCCCGTCATATATGTGTGTGTGTGTATTTGTGTCTGGTTGTCCCCCCTCCCCCATCATTGCTTGACAACCAGTGTTGGTGTGTTTACATCCCTGTAACTTAGCAGTTTGACAAAAGAGATCAATAGAATAAGTACTAGACTCAAGGAAAAAAGTCCTGGGGTTGATTTGTTCAACTGAAACAAGTAAAATAATAAAAGAACATACATACTAATACCTACTTTATGAAATGTGTAACCTGTGCCTCCACAATGTGATGTGATAGAAATTGGTGGAGGCAGCTCAGTGAGTATTTCTCCCCTAAATTGTCCTAACTTTCTTTGATTTCAGGCCACCGAAAGAGCCGCGTCAGCGAAAACCCCGCCAACCGAAGGACTCGAGAAAGAAACCCCGATTGGACGAGGATGATGGCTTGACAGCTAAACAGAGGCGTAAAGTTGTGTCGAAGGCACTTATCTCCTCAAGTGAAGGCAGCGATTCTGATGATGGAGAAAAACTACAGATTGACGAAAAGTTAGTATCGTCTCCATTTATTATATATATACACTTGGTGTTTTTTCTTTGATGTCTTAAAATTTTATGTTGGAAGTTTTTAGCTTCTCTGTCTCTCCTCTCTGCCTGTCCATGTGAACTAGATTAGCATTAATCAGGTTACCCAAGAAAGGTTAGTATCTGTCTCCATTTATTATATATAGGCGCAGGAGTGGCTGTGTGGTAAGTAGCTTGCTAACCAACCACATGATTCCGGGTTCAATCCCACTGCGTGGCAACTTGGGCAAGTGTCTTCTGCTATAGCCTCAGGCCGACCAAAGCCTTGTGAGTGGATTTGGTAGACGGAAACTGAAAGAAGCCTGTCATATATATGTATGTATGTGTGTGTGTGTGTCTGTGTTTGTCCCTCTAGCATTGCTTGACAACCGATGCTGGTGTGTTTACGTCCTCGTAACTTAGCGGTTCGGCAAAAGAGACCGATAGAATAAGTACTGGGCTTACAAAGAATAAGTCCCAGGGTCAATTTGCTCGACTAAAGGCAGTGCTCCAGCATGGCCACAGTCAAATGACTGAAATGAGTAAAAGAGTATACTCTTGATGGTTTTCTTTGATGTTTTAAAAATTATGTGCGACGTTTTTAGCTTCTTTTTATCTCTCCTCTCTACCTATCCATGTGAACGAGATTAGTATTAATCAAGTTTTCCCAATCTAAACTTAAGTATTAATTGAACCAGTGACAGTCATCACTGTGTCACTTGTCATGCTGGAATTAACAGCAAAATCTCCCTAAAACTTAAAACATCTTAAAAATAGAAAAGGACCAGTAGATTATATAGTCTTAGATATATGCTTAAAAAAAAGGAATGGTCATTGATGTCCGTTTGATCAGAACTGAGTAGAACTTACAGTTCTATATTTAAGACATGAGGAATTATGTACCTTATTTACATTCGACAGATATTTGTCCTCATCTTGTTTGTTGTTAACACAACATTTCGGCTGATATACCCTCCAGCCTTCTTCAGGTGTCTTACCATGCTGGCATGGGTTGAGCTGTTTGACCATAGCTGGTAAGGCCAGGGGCCGCACCAGACTCAATTGTCTCTTCTGGCATGGTTTCTATGCCTGGATGCCCTTTCTAATGCCAACCACTTTACAGTGTATATTGAGTGCGTTTTATGTGCCACCCAATATGCGTGCTTTTAAACCATTAATGCATAGCGTCCAAAAAAATGGTCACAGAAAAATTTACTGTTGCTTGTTAAGTAAACTACCTATTGAGCTTATTTTGGGTATGGTCTGCCTCTAAACTAGTGCTCT
Organism: Octopus sinensis; assembly: GCF_006345805.1. Lineage (NCBI taxonomy): Eukaryota > Metazoa > Mollusca > Cephalopoda > Octopoda > Octopodidae > Octopus > Octopus sinensis. The sequence goes on from NC_043021.1 coordinate 9,724,855, forward strand.
ATGAGTGAGCAGGAGCTACATACAAACAAACCAACTATACACATGTATGAAACAATAGAAATTTTTCCTACATTCATTTTTCTGGACACTTTGCATTAATGGGTTAATGTGGTAGCAGCCACATAGCAGTAATGAATTATTTGTGGCGAGCTGGCAGAAACGGTAGCACGCCGGGCGAAACGCGAAGCCGTATTTCATCTGCCGTTACGTTCTGAGTTCAAATTCCGCCGAGGTCAACTTTGCCTTTCATCCTTTCGTGGGTTGATAAATTAAGTACCAGTTACGCACTGGGGTCGATGTAATCGACTTAATAACTATGTCTGTCCTTGTTTGTCCCCTTGTGGGTAATAAAGAAATAAGTAATGAATTATTTGTACAGAGATGCAGTGTGACTGTAGACAGGTTCTCTCTACATCCTGGTCTGTTTCTGTATTCCTGCAAGTACTGCAGAGGTGTTGATGTGTGGCATGGTGGTGCTGTGTGAGTTTTGCCTGAATTACCAATGAATTGTTTCAGTGTTTGGCTTGTGTTGTATCTGATGGTCAACTTGTTCCTTTGTTTCTTTCAGGGGAGATGGCAGCAATGATGATGACAGCAGCACCGAAGGCAGGTCGAAACAGCGTATCTTGTCTTCTGGTAGCGACAGCGACGATGGACCCTCAACATCGAAGGGAGCCCGTGGTAGAGTGAGGTCCGAAAGTGATAGTGACGATGACGGCGGCGGCCGCAGTGCCCGCAGGAGCCAGAGCGGCAGCGGCAGCAATCGCAGCGACAGCAGTTCTGACAGTGATGTTGGCGGCCGTCGAGCCGGGCGTGGACGCGTCCGTCGCCCGAAGCAGAAACGGAAGAGGAACAGTAGCAGTAGCAGCGGTAGTGGAGACGGCGGTGGCAGGTCATCTGGTGCTGAGAGTGGCGGCGGCGGTGGTAGCCCTGCGGCTACATCTCCTCGTGCAGGAGGAGACAGTGGAAGTGAGGCTGGAAGTGCTAGCCCATCAGGTGGTGCTGCTAACAGCAAGGGAAGCAACTCTGATGATGACTCGGATTGAGTTGTGTCCCTTGTTATCCTCTCCTTCCACTCTCCCCCTCTCTCTTTCTTTCACCTCAGACTAAGAAATTCGCCTCATTTATCTTGCATCTACTGTTTTAATCACAGCTCTGTAAATCTGCCTTCTCCTCCCTTCCCCCCCTAAAGAAATATATAAACTGTATACTGTGGGGGCCTCAAACCTCCACCTTCCATATTACTTCTCATTCCCCTCCATTCACAGACGCACACACATCTATGCATATTGATATATATATATACACACTCACACGTTTAACATAGATGCATAATATCAAAGTGCATTCACCTACAAGTGCACCACACACACACACATACATATATATGTGTGTGTGTGTTTGATTCTGGTAATTCCGTCTCATTGTTATTCAGCTTCACACACAATGCACTCTTTCAGATGACAAGATAACATACTCCACAAGCATGTATTGAGTACTTTATTTGTTGTTTGTAAAACAAAGTGTGTGAGTGTGTAGAGAGAGAAAGAGCAGTCATGGGCCACATGTGACAAGGAGGACTTTCTGAATGTCGAGCCTAAAGATAAAAATTGCCTCGAATTTATTGTGTGGCTCACCTGATGTTGAGTCATGTCTCCTGCGGCCCACTGATTTTCCCCCGTGCCTAGTGTAGATAAAATGTCTGTCTATCACTTTTTATGACTACTTGTGGTTGTTGTCAGCTCCTGCATAATTACTATGCTCAGTCGTGACATAGACCAGGCAGACTTGCCTTGTGTTTAAACTGAAAAACCAATTCAATCTAACAGTGCAGTGAATGGGACCCTACAGGAAAAGGATTCATCTTAACAGTGGACTGCTTTAAAAGGTGAAACAACTAGGTTAGTTGCTCTATGTATGGGTTTGTGTGCGTGTGTGAATGAATCTATATATATATGTGTGTATGTTCAGTTGTGGTAAATGAATGAGAGAAAAGTACTTAATAAATGTTGCGGAGTATGGCTTATCATATAAGATGATACTTTTTAGTTCTTAAATATAACAAAAGGTTGCTGTGTGTTTAGTGTGACTGTATTATAGATGTATATAAGTGTTTGTGTGTAATGAAACATTAAATTTGTCTTTTTTCCTCGAACTATATTTGTAAAGTAGGGGGTGCATCTTATATGCTGGTAAGTAGTACTGAAAATGAGTTTTTATTGTGCAAGTCTGGTTTCACACCTTGGTGATGTTTGGGTAAGAATTTACTAGTTCTTGCCCAAAAGAGCACATTCTAGTGTGAAACCTGAGTTGAAAGATAAAAATTTGGTTTTAATTCATTCATTCGGAAGGGCATCCAGCTGTAGAAACCATACAGAAACAGACAACTAGAGCCCAGTGCAGCTCTGTGGCTTGCCAGTGCCTGTCAAACTGTCCAACCCATGCTTGCATGGAAAAACGGACGTTAAATAATGGTACTGGCATTCCATCAGTTACGACGAGGGTTTCAGTTGATCCGATCGACGGAACAGCCTGCTCGTGAAATTTACATGCAAGTGGCTGAGCACTCCACAGACACGCGTACCCTTAACGTTGTTCTCGGGGAGATTCAGCATGACACAGAGTGTGACATGGCTGGCCCTTTGAAATATAGGTACTACTCATTTTGTGCCAGCTGAGTGTACTGGAGCAACGTGAAATAAGTGTCTGGCTCAGGGACACAGCACGCTACCAGGAATTGAACTCACTGTGTGTGTGGTTGAAATATGTAAACGCACATATGCAAAGAGAGAATGAAAAGGAGTGAAAATCAACAATATAGATGTATAAGATAATACACATAAACACTATATCTATGTGCTTGTGTCATCTCATAAATAAAATATATTTACATGATTTTATTTTTTATATGCACACAAGTACATGTAAGTATATAATCTTATATATACCATCACTCAAACATACACATCTATTTTCAGTGCACACATCATTTTATATATCTGTAATAATAAAGGGTAAAATTAATTAATAATTAATAATTTTACCAAGTAGTTTGGTATGTTAAAAGAACCATTATCGGTAAACTTAAACAAAAATTTTTATAATTATGAGTATAATTAGAATTACGGTTCAGCAAAAAATTTGCTTCACCACATACCGAAATAACAGTTAAAACTAGCTATTTCTCTACCATAAGAAAATCTCCCAGACAACAATATTCTTATGGTAGAGAAATAGCTAGTTATATTTAACTGCTATTTCTAAATTTTGGTATGTGGTGAAGCAAATTTTTTGCAGAACCCTAATTATAATTATACTCATAATTATAAAGATTTTTGTATATATATCTGTATATGTAATATATGGCTACACAGACATACATACACATCTATGTATTTATGCTTTCATATTCTCTTCAAAAATAAACTGGATTGGATTTTTTTTTTAACCAAAAATTTTAGTACTTTACAAAGTGGACTTCAAAAGAAATTTTATAAGTGTATCTCTCTCTCCACACACACACAATGCTAACACAGTAAGAAACAGTATTGACTCATAAACTGTTTTAATATACTTTGTAGTATATGATGGTTGTAAGAAGAAATACCATGTCACTACCAGCAGTTTATATAATATGTGTGTGTGTATGTATTAATTGATTATGGAGTAGAATGTGTGTTTGTGAATGAGTGTGTGAGTTAGGATGGAGTGTAAGGTGCTGCTATTAATCTTCTTTTTCTCCATCAAACCAACCCAACCATTCACCCTCCCATTCCCTGTGTTTGAACATTTTTAACAAAAATATTCCATTTATATATTAAATAAATTTGATGCCAAAAAGTCAAAAAAAAAATAAAGTGATTTCATCTATTTTTATCTGTTGTGTCTTTTAATACTGAAATTAAGCTGTGACTTAGTAGCGGTTTGGTAAAAGAGACTGATAGAATAAGTACTAGGCTTACAAAGAATGCGTCCTGGGGTTGATTTGCTCGACTAAAGGTAGTGCTCCAGCATGGCCACAGTCACATGACTGAAACAAGTAAAAGTGTAAAAGAGTATGTCCCTTCTTTCAGAATTGCTGGCATTGGGTCAAAATTTAAAACCATTATATGAGTGTGATGATGATGGTGGTGGTGGTTGTAAAACTGGTTGAGTGCTACACTTCTCTTCTGGGATCAAATACTGGAGCTGATGCATTTCTGTACCAGCACCTGCAATTCTAGCATCCAATTCGCCTCCTGATTCCCATCTCTGCATTGAGAGGTTACAGCTCCAGTACTATGGACATGTAATTAGAATGTCACAGAAAAGCTAAGCTAACCAGTAGGAGACCTAGAGGCAGACCAGAAAATAGACGAACGGATAATATCCGTAGACCCAGTTGGTCACACTTGGGAACCCTGCTGGAAGGTATAATGCTGGTTGCTTTTGATAGGATCCTATGGAAGAGGTGTCTGCCCCCCATGACCTTCCCAAGAATAACGGGAGTACTTATTCTATCAGTCTCTTTGTTTGAATCGCGGGGATGTTATTTAACCCTTTCGTTACCAACCTGGCTGAAACCGGCTCTAGATCTGAATACAAATGTTTTGTTTTCATAAGTTTTGAATTAAAATCTTCCACTAAATCTTAGTTAAAATTTATGTTCCTCACACTGAATGATAACTAAGTTTTTTTACTAAATTCTTTGTTATATTTAAAATTGAAAGAAACACAGAGCATCTCAAAATAAATGCAGTAACAAAAGGGTTAAGGCAGCAAGCTGGCAGAATGAAAGGCATGCCAGGGGCAAAATGCTTTGTGGAATTTCGCCCAATCTTTACATTCTGAGTTCCAATTCTGCCGAGGCCAGCTTTGCCTTTCATTCTTTCAAGGTCAATTAAACAAGTACCAGTTGAATACTGGGGTTAATGTAATCAAGTAGCACCCTCCCCACAAATTTCAGGCCTCGTGCCTTAATAATAATAATAATAATTAACTCTTATTGGCCACAAGGGCTAATTTAGATCAAAACATTAAAGGACAACAGCTCGAAATTGTGTCCACACAGATAAATCTATGGTGGGGGTGGGGTCTATTTACTTTTGAGACGTCGTGAAGTAAAATGTTTTGCTCAAGAACACAACACACAGCCCGGTCTGGGATTCGAACTCACAACCTCACGGTCGTAAGCTCGATGCTCTAACCACTGAGCTATGCGCCTTCACTGGTCAAGAACCACTGATGTATTAATAGAAGCTTCTTCATTGGCTCAAGCTCACAAATCTGTGCGTTTACAGCATGGATAAGCAATTTTGAAGAAGGGGTATTAGTCAATACAAACTTATCTGACTGGTGCTTTATCAAACTCAAAGGGATGAATGACCTTGGTGGGATCTGAATTCAGAATAGAAGAACTAAACTGACAATCAATCGGTTACGACGACGAGTATTCCAGTTGATCCAATCAATGGAACAGCCTGCTCATCAAATTAACACATAAGTGGCTGAGGACTCCACAGACGTGTGTACCCATAACGTATTCAACATTGCACACAATGAAATACAGGTACATATCTTTTTTCTTTTTTTTTTTGCCAGATAGGTGCAGGAGTGGCTGTGTGGTAAGTAGCTTGCTAACCAACCACATGGTTCCGGGTTCAGTCCCACTGCGTGGAATCTTGGGCAAGTGTCTTCTGCTATAACCTCGGACCGACCAATGCCTTGTGAGTGGATTTGGTAGACGGAAACTGAAAGAAGCCTGTCATATATATGTATGTATATGTATATATATATATATATGTTTGTGTGTCTGTGTTTGTCCCTCTAGCATTGCTTGACAACCGATGCTGGTGTGTTTACGTCCCCGTCACTTAGCGGTTCGGCAAAAGAGACCGATAGAATAAGTACTGGGCTTACAAAGAATAAGTCCCGGGGCCAATTTGCTCAACTAAAGGCGGTGCTCCAGCATGGCCGCAGTCAAAATGACTGAAGCAAGTAACAGAGTAAAGAGTATAACTAGGCTGGAGCAACATGGAATAAAGTGTCTTGCTCAAGAACACAACACGCCACCAGGAATCAAACTCCCAACCTTATGATCATGATCTGAATACCACTATCCACTTAACCACATACAGATTCACTTGTATGAAAGAGCTGCAACCTTCGGCAATAATAATAGCATCAAATAATGGCACAATGTCACATTTTGTTGGAGGAAATAAAATCAGTTATGTGGGCCCCAATTTTTAATTGTGTATTAACCCTCGTTACTATATTCCTGTTGAGATGCTATGTGTTTATTTCAATTAATTTTAAATATAACAAAGAATTTAGTAAAATAACTTATCATTCAGCTAGTGTTAGGAACATAAATTGTGACTAAGGTTTGGTGGATTATTTTAGTTCAGGACTTTTGAAAACAAGGCATTTGTATCACAGAGCCAGAGGCGGTCACAAAAGGGTTAAATATAACAAAGAATTTAATAAAATAACTTAGTTATCATTCAGCTAGTGTTAGGAACATAAATTGTGACTAAGGTTTAGTGGGAGATTTTAGTTCAGAACTTTTGAAAACAAGGCATTTGTATCACAGAGCCAGAGGCGGTTTCATCTGCGTTGGTATCAAAAGGGTTAAATATAAGAAAGAATTTAGTAAAATAACTTAGTTATCATTAAGCTAGTGTTAGGAACATAAATTGTGACTAAGGTTTGGTGGAAGATTTTAATTCAAAACTTTTGAAAAATAGGACATCTATACTAGAGAGCCAGAGGCAGTTTCAGCCAAGTTGCTATCAAAAGGGTTAAGGTAAACAACGTTTTTGTAACTAATAATAAATAATAACAAATATAAATATTAGTTATCTTACATTGACAAAAAGCTTACCTTAATTCATCCATCTTCTCCCGTTATTCTTGGGAAGGTCATGGGGGCAGACACCTCTTCCATAGGATCCTATCAAAAGCAACCAGCATTATACCTTCCAGCAGGGTTCCCAAGTGTGACCAACTGGGTCTACGGATATTATCCGTTCGTCTATTTTCTGGTCTGCCTCTAGGTCTCCTACTGGTTAGCTTAGCTTTCCTGTGACATTCTAATTACATGTCCATAGTACTGGAGCTGTAACCTCTCAATGCAGAGATGGGAATCAGGAGGCGAATTGGATGCTAGAATTGCAGGTGCTGGTACAGAAATGCACCAGCTCCAGTATTTGATCCCAGAAGAGAAGTGTAGCACTCAACCAGTTTTACAACCACCACCACCATCATCATCACACTCATATAATGGTTTTAAATTTTGACCCAATGCCAGCAATTCTGAAAGAAGGGACATACTCTTTTACACTTTTACTTGTTTCAGTCATGTGACTGTGGCCATGCTGGAGCACCACCTTTAGTCGAGCAAATCAACCCCAGGACGCATTCTTTGTAAGCCTAGTACTTATTCTATCAGTCTCTTTTACCAAACCGCTAAGTTACAGGGACGTAAACACACCAGCATCGGTTGTCGAGCGATGTTCAGGGGACAAACACAGACACACAAACACACACACATATATATATGACGGGCTTCTTTCAGTTTCCGTCTACCAAATCCACTCACAAGGCTTTGGTCGGCCCAAGGCTATAGTAGAAGACACTTGCCCAAGGTGCCACGCAGTGGGACTGAACCCAGAACCATGTGGTTGGTAAGCAAGCTACTTACCACACAGCCATTCCTGCGCTTATTACATCAACCAAATTGGTTGATGTAATCAGTACTTATTTTATTGACCCTGAAACAATGAAAGACAAAGTCAACCTCAGTGAAATTCGAACAAGAGCGTAAATCCAAAAGAACTGCTGCTAAGCTTTTTGTCCAGCATATTAACGTTTCTGTCAGTTTACCACCATATTAATCCATTCTTACTCTTGCACAAGACCAGCAATTTTAAGGAGTATGGGAGTCAAATACATTGACCCCAGGACTCAACTGGTTCTTATTTTATTGATCCTGAAAGGATGGAAGATAAAGTTGACGTCTGTGGAATTGGAACTCAGAACAAAGTTTGAAGAAATGCCGCAAAGCAATTTGTCTAGTTCAATAACAATTATTTCTTTATTGCCACAAGGGGCTAAACATAGAGAGGACAAACAAGGACAGACTAAGGGATTAAGTCGATTACATTGACCCCAGTGCATAACTGGTACTTAATTTATCGACCCTGAAAGGATGACAGGCAAAGTCGATCTCATCGGAATTTGAACCCACAACGTAGTGGCAGATGAAATACCACTAAGCATTTCGCTCGGCATGCTAACGTTTCTTATTTCTTTATTGCCCACAAGGGGCTAAACATAGAGGGGACAAACAAGGACAGACAAAGGGATTAAATCGATTACATCGACCCCAGTGCGTAACTGGTACTTATTTAATCGACCCCGAATGGATGAAAGGTAAAGTCGACCTCGGCGGAATTTGAACTCAGAACGTAACGGCAGACGAAATACCACTAAGCATGCTAATGTTTCTGACAGCTCACCGCTCAATAACAATTCTACCACCTTCACCACCTTAATAATAACTATGAACCCCAACACTCATGAGAGGTACTTATTTTATCGACCCCAAAACGATGAAAAGCAAAGTCAGCCTCAGCAGCATTTGAACTCAGAACATAAGGAGACTGACAAAATGCCGCTAAGCATTTCACCCAGTGTGCGAGCAATTCTGATTTTTTTTACTGCCCACAAGGGGCTAAACATAAAGGGGACAAACAAGCACAGACAAAGGGATTAAGTCAATTACATCGACCCCAGTGCGTAACTGGTACTTAATTTATCGACCCTGAAAGGATGAAAAGCAAAGTCGACCTCAGCGGAATTTGAAAGCAGAACGCAGTGGCGGACAAAATACCACTAAGCATTTCGCCCGGTGTGCTAACGGTTCTGCCAGCTTGCTGTCTTCACCACGTTAATAATAATTACAATCACAATCAAAAAATGAATAACAACAACAAAAAGTTATGGAAAATATACTGAAAGATTGGGTTGTTGTTTTTTTCTTTTTTTTTTTTGTTTGGTTGTTTGTTTGTTTTTTAATTTCATCAAGAAAAATTTCCTGTTTTAAATTACTTTCATTAAAGCAGGACTTTGATTAAAATTTGGACAGAATAGAGTCTGAGAAAAATGTGTCGTTGAAGAGATAATGAGATTCCATAGAAACCGGTACCGAATAGGGGTATGGAAGAAGATCCAATAGCTGTAATTAGCAACTGGGTGAGCTGATAATTGATTAATCATAACTGTTTCTAATTGAGGCACAAAGCCAGCGATTTTGCAAGGGTGGGGATTAGTTGATTAAATAAGTCCCAGTACTTGACTGGTATTTTATTTTACCAACTCCAGAAGGATGAAAGGCATAGCTGTCCTCAGTGAGATTTGAACTCTGAATGTAAAGAGTCAGAATACCAAAAGGCATTTTTCCTGCACCCTATCAATTCTGCCAATCCACAGCCCTAAGAAGAAGAAGAAGAAGAAGAAGAAGAAGGACAACCACCATCGGCATTATCATCAATTGCTTACTGTGTGCAGGAAGCTGAGTAATTCTTCAGCCTGCCTACCAGTTCCGAAGATGGACGAGAATTTTAACCGATTTATTTTTTCGATAATTTTTTTTTTAATCTATGTCTTATTTCATGAGTATGTATAGGTGTATATGTCTGTATGTGTGTGCATGTGTGTGTGTATATATATATATATATATATATATATATGGAAAATAAAACAGAAAATAATAGAAAATAATCGTAGTCCTAGTGTGCAGCAAATTTATGGTGTGTCAGTGACGCTGCCTGAGTTTCCTCTGCGACGTTGGCGGCGCAAGCCGTTATTTAGATGTGTCGCACACCACATCCATAATGTGCTTGGCAACATCGTTAGCAAATAGAGCTGAAAAGGGAGAAAGAAAAACGGTGAAACTCCTGCATGTAATATGTATGAGGATACATGTAGCATTGTATGAGACATGAGACAGACATGTAGCACAGAATGAGATATGGCAAGTGACAGCTACATGAGAGAGAAAGGGAGGGATAGAGAAACATTACATTTTTACTTAATATTTGGATGCCCTTCGTTCTACAAACAACTCAACCGTGAAGTTTAGCATCATATGCCAAATGCTTGACATAATGGTTGTATGGTTCAGAAACTGGCTTTGTAACCACATGGTTTCAAGTTCAATCCTACTCTGTGACAACTTGGGCATATGTCTTCTTTTATAGACTTGTGTTGACCAATGCCTTGTCAGTGAGTTTGGTAGACAGAAACTGTGTGGAACCGGACCAGACCGGTTCTTGAATGGTACTAGCCCTTGGGTGCTTTTGACAGAGTCTTTACTGCAAGCATTCAGGCCAGGTCACAAGTTTGAAGATAACTTTCTTTTTTTCTTCCTACCAATCTCAAAAGCCTTGACCAAGAACCAGGGTTAACCATTAGAAAAAGAAAAAAAAGTAGAGTGAACTCCAAACAGTGATGGGCGAAATACCACTAAGCATTTTGTCCAGCTTGATGAAGTTAGTAATATAGACTTGTCTTCTAACTCTTCTCTGCTTCTTCTCATCATTTATGTGTATCACAAGTTATCACCCATGCACACACACACACACACACACACACTGAGATGTGTGTGTGTGTGTCCATGCAAGGAAAATTAGCTAAGAGAAATAACTCAGCATGACCAACGGTAAGTATATAATAATAATGAAATTATTGTATACAGTGCTCAGGTGCACCACAACTTGTCAGACAGTGCATATAAAGTACATGCAGTAATGTACAAATGTCTGGAAAGTGAACAGTGTATGAGTCAGATACATGCTTGTGTGTGTATGGAGGGGAGAAAATCAAGTGTAGTGTTGGCGAATCTCAGGAAGCATGGACGTTTTGAAGGATGCAGTGCTCCGACAACTAACAACTGATGCCGGCAGATTGTTCCATGCTTCAGCAATTCTTAGCATGAAAAAATGTTGCCGAAAGTCATGGGAGCTGTGCTGTTTTCTGACTTTGTAAATATGTCCACGGGTGTTAGACAGGTGGAGTTTGAAAAGGTGCTCAGAGTTATTGTTTGTAAGATGGTTAATAATTTTTTTAAACGTGAATAAAGATGTATTAAATAACATATAAGATAAATTCTTATCATCATCATCAATCTTTAACATCTTGGAAGTGATTTCCACAAATCCAAACAGACAATGAAGAAGATTTAGTTATTGAGAAACCAAAGTAAACTTACCATGAGTGAATGAGGCCAATATCCTGTTGTTCTGTTGGAGAAACCGAGCGTGGTAATAGCGTGTCTTGCATAGACGCTGGCTGAGGGGATCAAGAGATTTGGGTTTGATAGTGTTGCACTGAAGTGTGTCATTCTAGTGGCTACATAGAGAGGTACTAAGCTTTGAAAGATTACACCACTGTCCCTGTATTCATACTGTAGTGCTTGTACAAAGTAGTCAACATATTTTTTAGTGCCTGCATAAACAGTCAGTTGGGGGGTGATATTGATGCAGCTAGCTGAAGACATCATAACTATGGCACCTCGCTTTCTGAAATGTGAAATTTGGAGGCGGATTAAATTAGTTAAACAACACCATAAAAAAAAAACTGTTCAATTTCAGATGTCAATTTTTGTATCTATTTTTCGGTGCAAACTACAATGTTTTTGCTATCGATAGTAGTAGTAGTCGCAGCAGCAGGTATGTTTGTTCCTTTTCGAGCCATGCCTGGCTCATAAGGGCCAGTTTTCCGGTTTCACTGGCATATAGGTTCCCCACCTGGATAGGATGCCAGTCCATCAAAGGTGAGCTGCTAGATGCAGGAGGAAAGGGTGAGAGAAAGTTGTGGTGAAAGAATCAGCAGAAGTTCGCCATCACCTTCTGCCGGAGCCACGTGGAGCTTAGGTGTTTCACTCATAAACACACAAACATCGCCTGGTCTGAGATTCGAAGCCACAACCCCTCGACCACGAGTGCACTGCTCTAACCACTAGGCCATGTTCTTCCACAGTAGTAATAGTAGTAATCCTTTCTTATTTTGGCACAAGGCCAGCAATTACAGAGGAAGGAGGTAAGTCAATTACATCGATCCCAGTACTTGGCTCCAACTTATTTTATCGACCCAGAAAGGATGAAAGGCAAAGTCGACCTCAGAACATAAAAATGAACGAAATACCACTAAGTATTTTACCCAATAATAGCGGTGACAGTGGTGAAATAATGATGTGGCATTAATTATGGTGGTGTTGACGGTGGCTCATACCTTCACATCAAATTCATCATTGAAATCATTATTGACCCTTACCTTACTGCATCTTTCTACATAGCTTACATAAAGTTCTCACAAGTCATTTACCTACACCTAATTTCATTAGTAACCACCAAATCACCTAGTATGGTACCCAGTGAAACACCTTCTCCAAGTTCAACAGGTGCCAAGAATAGTGATTTACTCTTAGCCAAGTATTTCTCCTGTAATTGCCTCAAAGGAAGATTGCATTCATGGTACTTCTGCTAGGCACAAACCCAAACTGCATCTTATCAAGGCCTGCTTTGTCATGGATCAATTGTGCTGTAACGCTCTCTCTCCATAACCTGATTCAGTTGTTTGATTCTTCTATAGTTTTTTTTTCCTCTAAGGCAGTGTTTCTGAACCTTTTTACCCTTGTGTAACCCTTAAAACCCCTGCACAAAAAAAAGTATATACCATATCTTTCACATATTTTTCATCATAGTTCACATGGTAAATATCTCTCTTTTACTTGTTTCAGTCATTTGACTGCGGCCATGCTGGAGCACCGCCTTTAGTCGAGCAAATCGACCCCAGGACGCATTCTTTGTAAGCCTAGTACTTATTCTATTGGTCTGTTTTGCTGAACCGCTAAGTTACGGGGACGTAAACACACCAGCATCAGTTGTCAAGCGATGTTGGGGGACAAACACAGACACACAAACATATATACATATATACAATGGGCTTCTTTCAGTTTCCGTCTACCAAATCCACTCACAAGGCTTTGGTCAGCCCAAGGCTATAATAGAAGACACTTGCCCAAGGTGCTGCACAGTGGGAATGAACCCGGAACCATGTGGTTGGTAAGCAAGCTACTTACCACACAGCCACTCCTGCACCTAATTATATATATATCATATATATAATTATATATATAATGTATGTATATGCACATATAACGTACATGTATAGGAATATTATGATCATGAAATTAGCATTAGCTTATCTCACACTTTCTTGCGGAACCCCTAGGAACCTTTTGCAGGGAACCATGGTTGAGAAACGCTGCTCTAAGGTATCTCCTCTGCCTAAACATGGAATTATAACCAGAAAGTATGAAAGGGCATGGCCAAGTCATTAGATATTGCACTCACAAGAGTGAGATCATGGTTTTGAATACCAAACTGGTGGAGTGTTGTGTTCTTGAGCAAAACACTTCATTTCATGTTGGTTCAGTCCACACAGCTGTAAATGATTAACCCTGCAATGGATGGGTTGTCCATTCAGGGTAAATACTGGCCTGCCTGCTTAACCAGCGAGGCAACAGGCAGCATTCAAAAGCTAAAACAATGTGAGTTACATAGTCATCAGTGGTGTAAATAACCAGATCTGAGAATCTGGTTGACCCCGTGATAATGTGACAACAGCAAAATAGAAAGAGAACACCATGGTGCAAATGAATTGGGGAGCTTGCAGAATAATGTTGGAATTATGTCAACTGACTACATAGAAAGATGTGAAACACTGATCGAAACAAACGTAGAATATATATAAAGATAAAGGTTGTAAATATTGGGCCATCATCCGTGAACTCAGACACCAACTCCCAGCCACTCTAAGAGTCAGCTGTTCATTTGTAACTGGGCTGATCCACTGGGAGTTTATGAATGCATTACTTGTTATTCCAAATTAGTCTTCTTCCTAAATGCTTATTATTCTAGCCTGATAGGGTTGTTTTGCATAAGATAAACTTACCTGGAGACCATCTGTGGCAGTATCATATACGTCATCTGAAAAGAAAATATATCACATTATATATATATTCTTTTATTCTTTTGTTTGTTTCAGTTATTTGACTGTGGCCATGCTGGAGCACCACTTTTAGTTGAGCAAATCGACCTCAGGACTTATTTGTTGTTAGCCTAGTACTTATTCTATCGGTCCCATTTGCCGAACCACTATGTTACAGGGACGTAAATACACCAGCATCGGTCGTCAAGTAATGTTGCGGGGGGACAAACACAGACACACAAACATATACATACAAGGCTTATATAACTTACTATTATAGTTACTAGATGAGGAATTACTGTCACCACTACAAACTCGTTATTTCTCTGGTTAGAACATGTATGAGTGTGTGTGTGTGTACTTATTCTATTGATATCTTTTGCCAAACTGCAAAAGTTATAGGGACATAAACAGATCCATGCCAGTTGTTAAGCAGCTATGGCGGACAAACACAGACACAAAGACACACACACATCATACATAAATAAACATACATACACACAATCATTTACATCCATATAGACCTATCTATAAATGTTCTAATATCTACACAGCCTTGGTTTTTTTTTATCTCATTACGCAAAAAATTATTTTACAGACAGACAGACAGACAGACAGACAGACAGACAGACAGACGACAGACAGACAGACAGACAGACAGACAGACAGACGATAGGCAGGCAGACATCACCAAGCATATGTACAAAAGTAATATCATCAGACAAAAAAAATTACAAAAACTTCTCACCAAACAGAAGTGAGAGAAGTAACATCAGTAAACATGAGTCATAAATAATGTGACTATGACTGGACACATATGACTATAGAAATAGTATGACTAAATATGTATGATCACAGAACCGTTTCAACTACATTAATGTGACTAAAGATGTATCAAATACATGTGACTACAGATGTAATGTGACTAAACATAAGTAGAGAAGTACTGTGATTAGACAAATGTGACTAATTGTGTGACTACTGATGTAATGTTACTAGATATACATAACCACAAGTATGTAATTTATGAGTTAGCCCTTTAAAATTCAGATTATTTTGTCAAATGTAATGCTTATTTATTCACATTGTTTTGAATTAATTGTGCATTATCTTGCAGCTTTGAGATTTTGAAAATGTCATTGTATATTTTTAAAATGATATTGTAGAGTAGGTGTGAGAGGCTGGATCTGACCAGTGTGAACATATGATAGGTAGAAGACTTGAGCCAGTTTGAACATATAACTGGTAGAATATCTGGGCCAGTTTAAACATACCTGGGAGAATATCTGGACTAGTTTGAACATATAATTGGTAGAATATCTGAGCAAGTTTGAGCATATCATCATCGTTTAACGTCCGTTTTCCATGCTTGCATGGGGTGGTCAGTTCGACCAGGGTCTCGGAAGCCAGGAGGCTGCACCAGGCTCCAGTCTGATCTGGCAGTGTTTCTATAGCTGGATGCCCTTCCTAACACCAACCACTCCACGAGTGTAGTGGGTGCTTTTTACGTGCCACCGGCACAGGGGCCAGAGGGGGCGCTGGCATCGGCCACGTTCAGATGGTGCTTTTTACGTGCCACTGGCACAGATATCACAACTACAATTTCCATTTGATTCTTATTTTGATGCATATAACTGTTAGAATGTCTGGGATGGTTTGGGCCCAAATGCTAAAGAGTTAAGCAAGTCAGTTGAACACTTACCATAGTTGTGGCTGAGATATTGACATTAATAAGTTGCCAGAGTCTCTGTAACAAAACAAAATGATAAAAACTATGTTAAACTACAATAGAATTATAATGAAGGCATACTTTAAATATATTTCTCTTACATTGCATGTCTACAGGGAAGCTTAAAGAATTATTTCAGCTAATGAGGAAGCTTTTATATCAGACATGGGCAATTTTTCAATGAAAATTGGGCAGCATGAGACATGGCTGATCAACAGACAGGTTGCACTACTAAAAAAATTCAAGGTAATTTTTTTATTAGGCATGCCTTTCAGAAAATCCATGACTGTTCTATATAGTCATTTGACCTACTAGAAATAGTAGCTAAGTCTCCTTCAAATTTCATCCAACCAACTTTAAAAAATGAAGGACGCTTTAAATAAAGAGATCTTAGATACAGTACATCTGAAGGAAAGATGGAATGGCCATAATCATAGTGCCCTTAATCATAGATCTGGGTTGAGACTGAACATCCACCCCACCACTTCCAACACAACTCTTGGAAGCCACAACCTGGATACTCAACCTCTTTGAAGCAGCAACCAAATTTCCCTAAAATCATGCCCTACCATCTTACAAAAGGGCACATTGGATAATATAACTCTGGATTCCCTGGACCAGTGAAAAAGACAGGATGGTCATGGCTGGAATGCATTTGATTCCAGACCGCCACTGCCTTGCAACCATACCCAGCCATGGGAAAGGCTCATGATTATATAGGAACATAAAACAATTAGTGATGGCATGGTACAAGCTTCCAGATCATGGTCGCGAGTGATGGCTATGCCTGTTTCCATCAACTGAACCACTCCACAGTCAATGCCCCCCTCTTCAGCTTATCATTTATAATAATTTTACATTCCAGTTTGAAGCTCAATATAAAACAGACCACTCACCTCCTCGGGGACTTCAAGAAATAACTGTGGATAATGGTACATAACTCCAACATTATTGACTGAAAAAATTTGATAAATAAATAAATATATAGATAAATCAACTAATTTGTCATTAGCAATGAAAACAGTATTAGTTCAAATTAGCAGTCTGTGCATTACACTTAATGCAGATACACTGTAGCAAGCCTGGAAACTGTGGCATTTGTCTCAAGAAAGAATCTCTTATAGATGTATAGTGCTAAAAGACACTAGTGTCTAGCAGCAGTGGTGAAATTGCATCATCATTAGCAAGCATCCACTAGCCCTACATGCTAAGACAAATTTAACCTACATTGATATAGAAAAACAGTGATTAATAAATCACTGGTGTTGCAATTAGCTGGCAGGCAGGATTTTGATATTAGCAACACAGAACATAGTATATCTGGGTTAAGTGTGACATACAGAATGCTAATTTGAACTAGTACTGCTCTCATTGCTAAATAAACTAAAGACATAGTGCAAAGTAATAAGCATGGCTTTTGACCAGCTATGCAGTTACTGGCTGTAGCTAGTGACTAGACAGACAGACATTAGTCCTAGGTGTTCACTAGACAGACAGTTATTGGTTGTAAGTAGTGACTCAACAGGTAGTCATGACTCAACAGACAGACA
Source organism: Octopus sinensis (assembly GCF_006345805.1). NCBI lineage: Eukaryota > Metazoa > Mollusca > Cephalopoda > Octopoda > Octopodidae > Octopus > Octopus sinensis. The sequence goes on from NC_043021.1 coordinate 9,742,171, forward strand.
TTGGTTGTAGGAGGTGACAGACAGCTATTGGCTGTGAGTAGTGACTCAACAGATATATTGGCTGTAAGTAGTGACTCAACAGATATATTGGCTGTGAGTAGTGACTCAACAGATATATTGGCTGTAAGTAGTGACTCAACAGATATATTGGCTGTGAGTAGTGACTCAACAGGTAGTCATTGGCTCTAGGTAGTGACCCCACAGACAGACATTGGTTGTAGGAAGTGACTCAACAGACAGATATTTGCTGCAGGCGGTGACTCAACAGACAGGTGTTGACAAGACAGACATAAGTTATGGATGACAAGTGAACAGACACAGAGATTGTGGGTGATGTTTAGGCAGGTACAAAGTGTTTGTGCAAGGTTTTCTTCTGCCTAATTCAGAAAGAGGAGCTTGCAGTACCTCTAAGTAACTCCTGTAGTTTCTGCATGGACCAAAGCATCTCCAGTCTTTATTTCACCTGAGGTTTGAGCATCCTAAGGTCAACTATTACCATATCCTTATGTCTTTCTTGGGATTCCTTTCCTGCTGCTTCCTTCCACCTGGGTAACTTGGCACTTCTTTACCCAATAGTTATCCTTCTTATGCATCACATGTCTGTAGCAGAACAGTGTTCTCTCTTGTACACTACAGCCAATTTCTCTTATACCAAATTCTAATAGATAAAAAGATAAATATGCCAACATGGAAAGTGGATGTTAAAGGATGATGATGAAACATATATACACATATATATACAAATATACACACATGCATGTATACACAGACAATCTGTGCTGGTGGCATGTAAAAAGCACCATTCAAGCATGATTGTTACCAGCGTCACCTTACTGGCACTTGTGCCAGTGGCATGTGAAAAAACATTTGAGCGGGGTCGTTGGCAGTACCACTAGACTGGCTCCTGTGCAGGTAGCATGTAAAAAAACACCCTCTGAGCGTGGCCGTTGCCAGTACTGCCTGACTGACCCTCATGCCGGTGGCACGTAAAAGCACTCACTACACTCTCGGAGTGGTTGGCATTAGGAAGGGCATCCAGCTGTAGAAACTCTGCCAGATCAAGATTGGAGCCTGGTGCAGCCATCTGGTTCGCCAGTCCTTGGTCAAATCGTCCAACTCATGCTAGCATGGAAAGCGGATATTAAACGATGATGATGATGATATATATATGTATATAATACATTCACATACGCACATGGATAATGACATTAGGAAAAACAAATTCAGATTTCAACATTTATTTCTAACACAGGCCACACCACAAGGCCACATATTTTCTAAGAGGTATGTGGGTACACTCAATCACAGCTACACCAGTATCTGATTAAACTTAATTCTATCAACCCCATAAATAGACATAACTAAATATCACAAATGACACAAACCATTTTGTAACCATTTTTCTACTTATTTTAACAATGTACCCTCCCCACCATGGAGGCACATGGCCTAGTGGTTAGAGCAGCAAATTCGCGGTCGAGGGATTGCGGGGGTTTGAATCACAGACCGGGCGATGTGTGTGTTTATGAGCGAAACACCTAAGCTCCAAGCGGATCTGGCAGAAGGCAATGGCGAAACTTCTGCTGACTCTTTCGCCACAACTTTCCCTCACTCTTTCCTCCTGCATCTTGTAGCTCACCTGCAAAGGTGCCGGCGTCCCGTCCAGGTGGGGAACCTATATGCCAAGGAAACCATGGAAACTGGCCCTTATGAGACAGGCGTGGCTCGAGAAGGAACAAACAACAACAACCCTCTCCCACCAGAATTTACTCTTTTACTTGTTTCAGTCATTTGACTGCGGCCATGCTGGAGCACCGCCTTTAGTCGAGCAAATCGACCCCGGGACTTATTCTTTGTAAGCCCAGTACTTATTCTATCGGTCTCTTTTGCCGAACCGCTAAGTGACGGGGACGTAAACACACCAGCATCGGTTGTCAAGCGATGTTGGGGGGGGTGACAAACACAGACACACAAACACACACACACATATATACATATATACGACAGGCTTCTTTCAGTTTCCGTCTACCAAATCCACTCACAAGGCATTGGTCGGCCCGGGGCTATAGCAGAAGACACTTGCCCAAGATGCCACGCAGTGGGACTGAACCCGCAACCATGTGGTTGGTTAGCAAGCTACTTACCACACAGCCACTCCTGCGCCTCCAGCCACTCCACATTCAATATAAAACATTCTTTTTTTAAAAAATCTGCACAAGAATATAATATGAGGTATTGGCACTTACTTAGAATTCCTATTTCTTTGTCCTTAATCTGTGACCAAATTTTTTGATAAACTTCTTGGTTAGCAGAAAAGTCTACAACAATGGGAATGACTTCAACACCGAACTGATGTGCTGCAAAAATGAAATATAAACAAGAATTGAATGATTAAGATAACCAGTTAATTAAGATGACACCAGCAGATAATCTGTTAGATAGAACAGGTTATCTACTGATATAAATATAAAATAAGTATTTAGAATTAAGGGCTGTTAGCAGAAAAGTCTACAACAATGGGAATGACTTCAACACCAAACTGATGTGCTGCAAAAATGAAATATAGACAAGAATTGAATGATTAAGATAACCAGTTAATTAAGATGACACCAGTAGATAATCTGTTAGATAGAACAGGTTATCTACTGATATAAATATAAAATAATATTTAGAATTAAGGGCTGTTAGCAGAAAAGTCTACAACAATGGGAATGACTTCAACACCAAACTGATGTGCTGCAAAAATGAAATATAGACAAGAATTGAATGATTAAGATAACCAGTTAATTAAGATGACACCAGTAGATAATCTGTTAGATAGAACAGGTTATCTACTGATATAAATATAAAATAATATTTAGAATTAAGGGCTGTTAGCAGAAAAGTCTACAACAACGGGAATGACTTCAACACCGAACTGATGTGCTGCAAAAATGAAATATAAACAAGAATTGAATGATTAAGATAACCAGTTAATTAAGATGACACCAGCAGGTAATCTGTTAGATAGAACAGGTTATCTACTGATATAAATATAAAATAAGTATTTAGAATTAAGGGCTGTTAGCAGAAAAGTCTACAACAATGGAATGACTTCAACACAAAACTGATGTGCTGCAAAAATGAAATATAGACAAGAATTGAATGATTAAGATAACCAGTTAATTAAGATGACACCAGTAGATAATCTGTTAGATAGAACAGGTTATCTACTGATATAAATATAAAATAATATTTAGAATTAAGGGCTGTTAGCAGAAAAGTCTACAACAATGGGAATGACTTCAACACCAAACTGATGTGCTGCAAAAATGAAATATAGACAAGAA